>NC_047518.2:34827660-34978114 GCF_902827115.2 Pseudochaenichthys georgianus
CTAAATAACCGGGTCTAAGCTGTCTCTAAACTAGATTCTCACCAGGGTAAGGCCGGTTAAATTGGTCTTGTTTGCGTGAGGGCTCTTCTGTTTATTTTCTACTGATGGCTCTTTGATGTTTAGAGTGTCTGCCCTTTACATATTATAATGATGTTGATTTTTAATATCGGAGCAGTCTGACCCACAGTCATCTCTGAATACACGAAGGAATGGAGGTTATGATGTTATTTGCTTCACAAATTCTGGTGCTGGTGTCAATATTCTGTTTAAATGTTAGTACAAATGACTGAAAGGTGAATTTAACACAAATACATCTTCAATGACATCTCAGGGCTCTGCTTGTAATGCATGTGAACACCAGTAGATGGCACTGTGTGGCCATACATTTAAACAGCTCTTTAACAAGTGCTGTCATCTCTGAACATGCCCCTACTTGTTCACTTTAATGACATTTTAGGAATTGTTAGTAGTACACTAAAAGCATACTTGCATGTTTAATTGGTGTGTCAGGGCTCCTGTGGCCGCATTCCATCAGCTTAATGGTGTGTTTGTTATTGCATCCACTCCATTGTTGTGTTTAAGCTATAAAAAAAAAAAAACTTGGAACTATTGTATGGATGTTTCTCGCAACAGAATGTTCCCACTTTCAGCGTTGGCTAAGTTGCTCTGAACATATTTCGTTACACAGCAAGGAATGTTTTGATTGTGAGGCTGCTGGAGACGGTTCACTCAGGGTCACAGCAGTTTGTTTCTGTCTATAAAAGGAGCAGACAAAGATAACTTCAGAAAGGCAATACAACTGAGATTATTGTTCCACTGACACTATTTGCACAGAAGCCGAACTCAGCTGTATTCCATTTATTTTTTGCGGAGAGAGACGAGGATAACATGTCACTTTAGACCCACATCTTTTCAACTCCACTAAATAACAGAGAAATATCTCCACTACTATTATTTGAAAAATATCTTTACTATGCAGATTGGGACTTTAAATAAATAACCCAGTATCAGCATATCTGCAGCTAGGCAGTCATCGATGAAAACAAAAAACACTGACATGGTACACAGGATACCTATACGCAAATGTAAAAATGATCGTATTGCTTCGAACTGCGGCAACAGTATTCCATGTTGTTTTCTGAAATGACTACACCTAGTCCCTCAATCCTTTTTAGCAACGGTCTGTTCTCCTTAACAGTGGTGCGTTAGCGAGAAATAAAAAACCCTGGAATGTCCACATTCACCAATCAGAATCGAGTATTCAAGCCATGTAGTACACTTTTTATAGATTTTCCACTCTGACATGGGTCATTCTGCATAAATATTTTAACGTTTGGTGCCTCAACTAATATGGACACATAGGACCAAGGAGAGTTTTCAATGGGCTTGTATTCAAGTTTAATCTCAGGACTGAGCGTCAATACACAACATTTCTTTATTTAACTTTTAAACTTCTAGTACAGAGTAGACTGATCACACATGTGTGGTTTCACTTAAACACTATTCCAAGTCCAGGATATTTACTTTTACCAAAGTATGTCAACTTGTGGTTTTTAATACTTTTACTATTGGGAAAAGGGTCTGAGTACCTTTTTTCCATCACTGCAGGATACACACAGCTTCAATAAACCACCCCATAATAAGATAAGGAGTCTGAGCCAGACTCACATCTTGTCAGGTGACCCAGAATGTATGGAGGGTTACAATGTGGTCCACATCTGCAGTGTGCTGAGTCAGATATCTCCCTCACATCATGCACCAGGGTCAGCACCCCATCCCCAAAAAGCTATCTGTGTAATGTATGTCTCCACATCAAGTGTCCTGCAGAGCCATGATTCCTGATGCCAGAGAATACTTTGCAGCGGCGCTTGGAGAAACAAATAACGGGGCACTGCGACATTATTAATCTGGACATGCTGGCACGGACCAATACGTCTCTGCCTGCTGTTTGATGTATTGGAGTGAGCGGAACACAGAGATGGACTTTCTCATTGGCATCTTGTTTGATGAATAAAACATCAGTGCGGGTTGGGACAGAATTTAATTTTTGAATACAAGAGCAGAAATGGTTATGGATCACAGAACTCGTTACAATCTGTGACCTTCTGCAGAATCTTTTAACAGACAGTCAGCTGTTTTAGGCCGCACCCTGCATACTTTTAGAGTCATTTCGTAAGTGTAAGAACCCTGATTTTCTGTGGCAACAGTGTACTTTTAATTAAGTCTCAGATTTAAGAGTGAAGGGAAAAATAATGTATTACACTTCATCACTCCGATGAGTTGTGTTTGTATGAGATGTTTTATCACATACAAGAGTAGAAAGAAGGGAGACAATTCATAGTCTTTATCCCCAAATGTATTCTATGTGAGGATATGCTTCCAAACCGATAAACCATGACTCAGACTGATGTGAACAACTTCACATGCAACAGATCCTCCAAGCTCATAAATGATGTTTGTAGTACATGGAGGATCAGTTTGTGTGTGTGTTGCCAGTGTTGCATTATGAACAGCATAGAGTCACCAGAAATTGCTGTGAAATTGTGTAACAACAGTACTGTAGTTATTTCCAGTGGTGTGATGAATACAGAGCATATATGAAGGACCTTTGTAGGAGCTGTTAACCTTTATAAACTATTTGTTTTCTGTGGAAAATGTCTGTGCTTGGATTTCACCCTTGCCTGTCGGTAGTGGTGAGACTGTATTGCGTTTTCTCATTTATCTTTGTGATAAAGGAGGATGTCAGCGGCCGCGCAGCTTCATGCAAGCTCAACGACTCATGTGTAGTTTGGCCTTTTGAGATAAACAGACTCGATATGTCTATTACATTTATTTTTATTTGTATAAGGCACAAGTTGGTATTACATTTAGTTTGAATTTGCATACACATATGAATAACCCATTAGGTGTGTTTTTGTAAATGCTCAGTGATGACAGGAATGGTATGCCTATTCTTGGAGCTGTTCAACATGTTCAATCAGAGGCCATGTTTTAAGTTATGTGAATAATGTCGTGCCTTCCAATATTCCTGCAATAATATATACCTTTACAAAGATTATAATGTTAAGTTGTGTTTTTACTTAGTCAGAATTGGGTCAAATGAAATGATTATGTTAAAGTTGGTGCTGTGCTTTATTTTTTGTCCTACACATGTACATGTGTGAAAGCTATAATAATCACCTTTTAATATAATTGAGTCCATTACAACACTTATGTACCAAATGCTAAAACATACACTTAGATATATTTCATTAATGGTTATATACAAACGGAATATTGTAGCATCATTACAATATGGCAGAACAATTGCATTTGATTGCATCAGATTGTACAGGTGTACATTAATAAAGTGGCTGCTGGGTCTATGCTGTAGTTCATAGAGTGATGAAACACACGAGACAAAAGCGTTACTCTTCACAGACGCTGAGCCATCACAAAGCCCCTCTCTCAGACTACACACTGTCCTTTTGTCAGCGAAGAAGCCCACACAACTCTTCATAGATGTACCTACTTTGAGAGGAAATGCTCTTGGATCAGAATATAAAAAAGGCAAATTCAACAGATCTGAGGCATATATTGCTGCTGAAGGAAATGGATTAGCGGTATAAATGTGGGGTCAAATGCCGTTCAAATTACCTTAAAATGAGCTTGTCCCCCCCATTATGCACCCGACAAAAAAGAGCCATGACACAAATCTTAAAAATGTGCTTATATTACCAGTGCATACTTTGGCTTTCACAGGAAATTAGAGTCAACTTTTTTGCCTGGAAGAATGAAAAATATGATCCACTTATACTTTTAAATGATTATTTGAACAACAGAGAAGGAGACAAAGGAAAGAAAAGTGGAAGATCTGTGCTTAAGGCGCATCAAGAGTTCATTATACATCACACACATTGTCAGGAAGGTCAATGACACTGAGTGTCTACATTGAATATACTGATTGTTGGGATATCCTGGGGAAACTTTTGGACTACACAATGACAAAAAACCTCTAAGGAACAGCAGAGGTCGCGGGGTTAAGAGGTGTAATTAAAGACCAATATTGAATCCGATCAGCCCTCTATTTTCTCATTTCTGCTTTCAGGTGCATTAGTTGAATAGTGCTGTGCAGGCTCTTCAGTAATGGCCAACTCATGGGCCCATCTATCTTATTTAATACTGAGAAAACACTGTGTTTACACTTTATCTACTATCTTGCTTATGGAAACAATATGCAAACATGCTTTTCTAAACTTCCTGTGTACCAACACACCTGGGGATCAATAGAAGAGGAATTTAATGCAGACAATGACATCAAATATTCTCTAGTTTACTTTGTTGCCATAAGGAACTAAGTATATACCGTTATATAAAATCACAATAACACAGACCCAATGAATCAATTGCAAGTAACAACAAACATAAATAATGGGAACTGGTGTTAAAAAATGGGACCAAGAGGCACTTTGTGATCCATCATGAGCATCTAGCCCCAGTTTTAACACTCATCAATCATCTTTTTCAAGAGTTAACACTTTAGACTAGAGAATAAAACTCTGTTATAAAAAATGGCCCACCTGTTATACATTAAAAATGATTTATTTCCCCCTTGCCAGTGTCATGACTCAGCCAAACAAACATGGTTACCATTTTCCAAGCTTGTGTGTGATGCAGAAGAATATATGTAATAGAAATAAAATAAAATATTGTTATTAATTATATGTTTAAGAAATGAGCTTTTAGCTCAATAATAAGCTAAACAAAATGTAAAATATTTTAATTAAAACGTTTGTGTTGCTCAAACAAGACAACAGGTGGATGCGTCACTTCTGGTTGTCACATTAGTTTTGGCGTGTTCGCTGCAGGTTCGCTAGCGCGTGATTTTGGCTAATCAGGAGCTGCAACAACGCGACAAAGATGTTACAAATCTTCTTTAATGCATAGCGGACATACTATTTTTAAGTTTCAGCTTGGTAGAAGAGTCTTTTATGAATCGTTGGATGTCTGCCAAACCAGGGTAATTGACCTGCTGGACACGTTTTATGTTTATTTATGTTTGAGTTTACGTTATCGTCAATGGCGATTATTAAGTGAAAGGCACACTGTGGTGATGTACAGCAGGATAGCAAAAGAGAACATGAATAGCATAGCCAACAACACGTTTGATTAAAAGTAAAATAAAAATATATTAAATTGATGCACACCTCATCAGGTTTGTGTCTTACCACAGGGTTACATCCATAGACAAATATGGGCTTTAAAATAACCCATGAAATATTGAATGGTGGGCTTGTTAGAAAGCACTACATTGTTATTTTTAGCTCATTGTATTGCTTATTTAATTCCTGAGGACTGTTGAGACATCCGTGGCCGATATCTATCCGTTTCTGAGCTTTTCCATGATTAAACGAGCTCATTTTCCTCGTGAGGGGGGGGGGTGCGGATGGTTTTCTAATGTACAGAGCCATTCAGACCTCTCTGCTTTTGTCCACATGGTTTAACTGTAGTGTGTTGTGATAAGCCGCTGTGAATATCCATCAAGAAATCCGACCAGCCCACTGGATTGTCGAGCAGCGGACCGTTTTTCTTCTCTCCCCCTGCCTGCACTATATTTTACATTTCCAGCCTCTCTCCCCTCGCTTTTTTACGCAGGCGGACGTCCACGGCACAAGTGCGCACTACAGGCGGAGGAGGAGGCACGGCTGGCGGACGGACGGACGGCGGTGTGTCGGTCTATGTTGGACACCCGGCGGATTGGATTGTGGATTTGTTTATTCTCTGGATTTTGGTTTCAGGGGCTAGGATAACTTCGCATGGGACAAAAAAACACGCCTTCTTTCATGTCATCCGCCGATTTGTTTCGCCCGGCGTGTTGACACCAGTGTGAGGGGGAATCGGAGGCGATACACTGGAGGAGATTGACAGAGAGGCGACATGAATATACACGCGTTTCCGTCCTGCAGCTGTACAGGATAGATGCAAACTAAAAACACGACTCGCGATTTTACATGGGATTTCGGGAGATTATAATGCAGAGACGTGAGTCGGTTTGAACGGAGACCAGGAAAAGATGCTCTGTTGCACGCTTGAGGTTTTGCACCGTAGGGCAATGTGTTATTGACGATTTTGCACGGCGTGGAATAATGCATCGAGAGACACAACTTTGTTCACAGGCTTGGCAGACTGCGATCATATCTTTAGAGTGCATGTATTCGCTAGCCTGGCGTGTGCTCTGGTAATCCTGTTATTCTTGAATATAGCTTTCAGGACAACGCCGGTGCCATTTATCTGTCAGCCCCGGAGCCCTGTTCCGTTTCACATTTCTAAACCCAAATCCTGCAATCTATTGATGCCAGTGATCCCGTTATGTAGATAAAGCCTCTCGAGTTGTGTTGCCAATGACTGGTAAATTGTTGATGTAGGCAGGCCTGACCTTCGCTTATGCAGATCCAATCGAAAGCGCGATAAAGACAGCGCTGGCTGTTTGTGCTCCTCTGTAACTGTCACGGGGGTGTGTTTAAAATCCGGCATATTTAGTTTTTACACATGCCCCAACGCAGCAGTGAAGCTCCTCAGTAGAGTGGAGACTGTCAACACACTGTGAGGTGTCGCGCAATCCTGTAAAGCAACGTCTCAACAAAAGTTTCAATGGTTTTCCGAAAGTTGCCCGGGGTGTCGGCATCGGGCATGGGTCTGCGCCTGTCCCAGAAATTCGTGTTTCTGCTCTTTCTCTCGGGTTTAGTAACACTTTGTTTTGGGGCCCTTTTCTTTTTGCCCGACTCTGTGCGACTAAAACGCATTTTTCTGTCCAAGACAGAGACCCAGCCGGTCACTGTTGGCTCCGGGTCCGAGAACGATGCCAGGGAGCACATGAAGAGACCCAAGGAGCAGGGCATGACCCCCGCCAAGGGAGAGAGCAGCACCAAGCTGAAGAGCCTGATCCGCAAACCGAGCGTCTCTCACGAGGCCACCGAGGAGCGGCTGGCCAGGGGGAAAGCCCAGGAGGACCTTACTCCGCCCCGGTTGATAACGGAGTCTGCCTCGGTGAAAGCATCCTCCTCTGACCACCCGGATACTTTCAGTTACAACAAGTTTAAAGGATGTCTGCTCAAACCCCCGCTGGGCAGAGACGGCGGCCAAACCAGCGACCCGACCACCAACGAGCGACGGGAGAAAGTGAAAGAGGTAAGGCTGTGACAGTGACCCTGCAGGGGGGACATGTATAAGATTCAGGTGGGATAGTTGACATATATAGCTCCAAGGGTTATGTGGAACTACAATAATACTTGGATCATGAGAGGGTGAATCAAGGACACATATTATCCATGCCAAATTGATAGAGTTTAATCTTTTGCATTGATCAAAATATGGTCAGATTACAGCCATCAATTGAATTTGTGGACAAAGTAGTAATTGTGTGTTGCTTCATAGAGATAATCAGTTTCCATTGCTTGGTCCTTTTGAATGGAAGCATGTTCAAACTGTCAAAACATAACGGATAAACAACAATCTGCCTCATTCAGATATAAAAAACAGCCATGCTGAGTTGAAAGAAGTAATTATATTTCCGTTGTTGAATTTGATTTGTCTGACAATACAGACAATGCCTCTCTGTAGAGGCAGTGGGACAGTTGTCTGCCAAGCTTCTGTCAAACAGACACAAATAAATCCCTCTCAATCATTTCAGAGTTGTCTATTTACCCGGTGTCTTTGGCTTTTCATAGATGAAATTCTGTTGATGGAGAAATGTGTCAGGAATCGAGATTGTTTACGCTGTTTGTAGTTTAGATGACATGAAGTTATAAAATAAAATAAACATTGATGAAGTCTAATTTCAGAAGAGCAAGTGTGATGTAGCACTGAGTAATCTGCACTTTCCAGAGAAAGAGTTCATGATTTTCCATCTTTTCTTCCTATAATATCATAGTCATTTTAAGATAATCTTATAAAATGTCACCCCAATTGTTTCACAAGCGATGTGAAATATCATATTGCTGTTTTTGTTTTTGTGAGCTGTGCATTGCATGTCATTCCGAATGATAACATGTCCTGCTTTTAGCCGTAGCCCCTCTAACACCCTCACACAATCGCCTTGCAATGATGTGACATTGTGCAGTGACACTTTGGCCAGGACCTCTTCGAGCTGTGTGCCAGGCTCTGTTGAGCCTTGTGGGTCCAAAAAGGGCTCGAGAGCGTCTGCTGATCACACATCTGTACCCACTCAAGGCAGTGAGGTTGGGGAGGCGGTGCAGAGGGGGCAGGGGGGGCAGCCATTGGCCAGATGGGTTTCAGCTTTGGCATGTGACACGGATAAGTCGTGTTGTCACTCTCACTTCCAGCCTATACTGTCACCCTCTCACACTACACGCATGCCTTTCATATCTGGAGGTGATGTGCGACATGATAAACTGAGGCGTCAGAAGGCTAAAGGTTGTTTGCCCTCCTGCACTGAGCTCTCACTGACTCAGCCTCCTTTGATGCTCTTTTAACTGAATGTCAGTTTGCCTTTGCTCGCATGGTCTGTTCCGCTGAGCTCGGCAAAGTTCCCACCTTGGGGTCATATTTATCCGAGGAGAAGTTTTTTTTTTTCCACCACGCCCTCCTCTCTCAATTACTGTTGCAGAGTGATGATAGCATTTCTTTGAAGAGCTTTTCCTAAGCCGGTGAAAAGCAGACAGGCCCCACTCACCTACATTACATGTCCATAGACAAATGTGCGTTTTTGTGGTGTTCTATTGTTGCATCAGCTTCCATTGTCTCAAGCCTGCTGGCAGTTTTCCAGGCGGCTCCTCTCTTTTCTGCAAGCTCACATTCATGCCGCCAGCACAGCCTGACATATTGAGACCCTTCATTTTGTACATGTTTACACATGTAATACCAAAGAGTTGTACAACTGACAATACTAACATGTTTTGATGTGTTTTCCTGTGGAGCATGAATACAGAACTTCTAGGTGTCACTCTTGGCTCGTGTTGAGGTGTACAGACAGAGCAGCTCTGTAATAGCAGTGCTTTTTCACTGTAAGGGAATGTGGCGAAAGGGTACCCCCCCCCCTAAAACCAACAGAAAGGGTCTGCTCCAGAAAACTGAGAGCCTCAATCCCCAAACTATGAATGAACATCATTTCTCCCAAACTGCCAACCACAAGAAAGCAGACTCCCTACCGTCTTCCTCTGTGTGTGCACCCACTGCCAAGTGAGGGTGAAACAAGGGACAATGACAGTCTGGGACAATGACAGTCTGATCACACAAGGCAAATATTTGAAGGCAGCCCACCACTCGCTAGGCCCCCCCGGGATACCAGCAAATACTGCCAAAGTTGCCAAGGTGCTGTTTACCTCCCCGCTGGTAGATAGTTCATTCTCCTCCAAAAGTCCTCAGCAGGATGAAGATAAGAGTGATTTTCAAAGGGCCTCTCTATTTGTAATTCTGTGATGTCATGGCTCACTGCATGGCTGCCTCTTTGGCTCCGACATGAGGGGCTAGCGGATAGCAGGAGCGAAGCCACAAACACATGCGCTACGAGCAACAGGGAGAGTGTGCTTTTCCGCTGTTGATATTCTTTTACACTCACGAAGGTTAGAACTCACAATGCAGTAATAAAACACGAGATGCAGAAGTAGCACTTCTACACAAACACGGAGCAGAGGACATCAGTGAATGGGTCTTTTTAGTCTAAGCTTTCCTCTTTACCTTGTACTGAATGTTTAGCAGAGATATAACATTGCACTCAAATAAGGGTCTTTGCTTAATGAGATTGGAGTGCATTGTATAACGTGTCCCCTAACATATTATGCATTTAGGACATGGTGAGAAAACACAGCGCAGGCAGGACACAACGCTGACAGCTCAGAGTGCTGCAGTGAGAGGACAGACTCACCGCAGAGTCTCCTCCAGTGGAGCAATACAAGTCTTCAGGGCTTTTTGGTCCAACGTGTGTGCGTGTCTGCTAACCGTGTGCGCTTGTGTGTGCATTTGATGGCTTATCGAGATGATCAGGTGCTTGGGGATGAATTTTGAGTTTGACAGTTTCAGTTGGAAGGCTTGTCACTGTGTGTATCCATCCAGTACTGATGCCCACCTGCATCTCTGTGTAGAATAACAGCAATCAAACGCGCTACATCTGTTCTGTGTTTAAAGTTATTAATGGTGGGCTGGATGTGTGTTTGTGTTTGAAGCAGAATAGTAAGCAGTATCCTGGAGAGATGGAAACGTCCGGTGCTTTTACGAAAAACATTCCTAAAGAGACGCTTTACGAGCACACACCTGTATAATCTACAACATTTGTAAGAAGAAAGGCACAAATATGATAGAATAGTTTGGTTATATCATCATTGGTTTGTTTGTTCACTTCACTGACACACCTCATGTGCTAACTACTTTTTTTTAATCTATAACCAGAAGGCAGTTGGTTTGTTTTTTTGTTTACTTTAAGGGTGGCATGTTTAAACATAAAATAGTGAAACACTCCAAGGTTATTTGCATTTATTTTCACTTCCAAAAACAGGAAACTGAACATCTTGATCTCAAATTGATTGAAGTATTTGCATAAAAACTGATTTTAAATGTAAAACATCTTGACTTTATTTAGGCCAGTTTCTCATGGAGGTCACGTTCAGCAAAAGGACACAAAACAATAGCCGCGTTCACACCGGAGTACTTTTCCCACAATAGTTCACCAGAACTACGATATATTTGCGTTCACACCAAAAAGCCCCAGGAACTAAATTAGTTCATGAGAACCTTTTTACCCCCTTTTCAGTCCCTGCTAGAGAGCAGGGACTTTCGTGGGAGAAAAAGGTTCCTATGTCTGATTGGCTGGGCGGATTGCAAACCACGAGTAAAACTCCCAAAAACTTTTGTGAAGCCGCCATTTTATTATCCTCACATTAGCATTATTAGCATTAGCCCAGCGCAGAAACGCAGAGAGACTAACTTATGGCAACACAAAATAAAACATGGGAGCGGTGGAGATGAGGAGGTGTCGGCGTTCTGGCGATTTACTCGGAAGGCTTCAGTAGAAGCTGCTGGAAAGACTCACAGCAGCTTCTACTGAAGCCAGTCCCCAACTCCGGGGACTTCCGGCCGGGGACTTTGGGCGGCAGTATACGCCGTGAAGTGGTTTGCGGCCTGCCAGTAAACCCAAAGCAGAAGAAGAAGAAGTGAAGTCAGCGGCTTCATTTGCCTAATCCTCCCCCAGGGTCTTATTCCGATGTGATCGCGATCTGTACTTAGTTCATGCGAACTAAAGAGTTCTCATCAACTAAAGTGGGAAAAGTACTGCGGTGTGAACGCGCCTATATAGCAGATGGTGTGTTGCTGGAAGCCTTTTTTAGTAAAATGTTCCTCTAGTTCATAAATGAAGTTGTTAAGATGCCATATATTACATGTCATTTGTTAGACGCTTTTATCCAAAGCGACTTACATACATTCAGTACTGTGGATAATCGCCACAGGAGCAATTTGGGGTGAAGTGTCTTGCCCAGGGACACAACGACATGCTGACGCAGTGGGACTCGAACTTGCTACCCTGTGATTCGAAGTCCAGCATACTACCCACTGAGCCACAGCCTCCCATATAAAGTATTCCTTTTACATTGTGCAAGGAAGGTACACTGAAAAATATCAAATACTTAGCATGTGCATATTGTAACTGCCCATACTACTGAACATTGACACAAACCAAAGACAAAGCAGCAGAAACAGGTGAGCTTATAGCTGCGGCTGAAATCGCCTTACAGCAGTAATGAGCAGTGAGCCGTCTGTCTGAATGAAGCGCTGCCGTTAATCCGCCACTCTTGGCCGGCTCTGCGCACCGTGACCTCCTTCTGCCCTGCAACCCCCCCGCTGTCTCCAGATATGAACCAGGTGTGCTGAAGAACCTTCAGTCTGAGCCAGGAAAATGGCCGCCTGCTGAGTGAGAATAAAGACACGGAAGATGAACAACATCTTAAGGAATGGCTCACACGCTCCCTGCTCTCCCACTGAGCTGGAACATTTGTGCTTTCCCTCTCCTCAGCGGATGCTTTGCAAATGTCAGCGGCTGTTGTTTGGAGTGCGAGCCCAATGCTGGTTTTGGGTTTGTTTGTGAGGGGGAGTGAGCAGCGAGGCCTGCTGGATATTGATATATTGTGCAAGTCAATGGCAGCTGAGAAAGATATTATCAATCTGCCTTCTCTGGCAGGCATTGATGCATTTAGAGGGTCTAACCCAGGGCTAAAGTGTGAATGCAATAGAAGAGATTTAATATGTTGTTAACATCATTAGCAGCGAACCATAACAAGTAAAAAGGCAGTGATGAGTGTACCACCTGGTGTTTCACTTTCACTGCAAAAGCAGTTCTGAATCACTCTCCTTCAGAAGTTTATTTCCTACTTTTCTCTTTCACATGATAACCTAAAGTTGTGAACCCTTCAAAACAAAACGGACAAAACCCTGGTGATATCAAAATTCATCCTATACAGAACATTGCAGTGAAGCCACCAACAAACATGATTTATCATAATGTCAGTGCAGAACAAAATGAAACGAGCTACGACTCATTGCATCAAACATAGGTGCTTGTTTGAATACAACATAGTGTTTGAAACGGAACATTCAATATTTGACTCGAATGAGGGGTAGATACAAGTTGACTAAAACCACATTGCAGTTTCTCATTCCCTTTACTGATGTAACAAATGATAACTGCTGTGCTGGCTTCGTAGTCTTTAGATCCGCTTGGAAAACTACCAAGACTAAAACGTGCGACACAAACTTAAAACGATAACAGGTCCCGCAGTGCTCTGGGAGGGCCAAAGGGCTCCGTGTCTACGCCCTATACCAGTGGTTCTCAAACTCTTTTCAATAATATACCCCCTTTGAAAGAAAAATGCAGCCAAGTACCCCCTGATCAGCGCAAAAACTATTTGTTAGGGACAAAATGTCTATATAAAGAACAGTACAGCGCTGCACCATCAGTGTCTGATTTATTAAACTGAGAACTGAGAAACACTTAAATGCTACATTTCAAATGTTTACAATCCATCACTAAATTCATGGCAAACCAATTTTAACATCATGCAATAACACTAAGACGACATTAGTTGCATTGAATTGATCTTTTTAATAAGTTGTACAATGTGGTGAGAAACATGGGCTTGTGCTTCACTGAGGATCGTTGTCATTCTGACAGGGAGGCAAACTGCAGACTTCATGTTTTGAAATATGTGTAACTCTGTTCAAATAAAACCCACACTGCTCAAACTTAGTTTCTGTTCCTAAAATTGGTATATCTATTTATTTATTTTGGGGCGTGGGGAATGAAGAGAAAAAAAGATATGAGCATGGGATTTTGACCCCTCATATAAACATATGAATAATGCTGCGCTATACTTTGCGGCCACACGCTATTGCCAAGCAACGTTTATTGTTTAGGTGTCCTTTGATAAGCAGGCAGTCATATCATTAACTAGAACTAGCTAGATCTGATAGATTTGGACATAAACGCGAGTGAAGTCTAACCGTTATAAATATATGTATTATTTACTGTCGGGTCACTTATTACAGGTTCAGCGAGCTGCACGAGACTGACGGGCTGTCAGGAGAGGGAGAGGAAAAGAAGAGAGCACCCTGTTTACTTTCCCATATTATTATCCAGAATTAATGTAAACCTTTGAATAAAGTAGTTAATCTACTATTAGTAGTTTGTTTAAATGCATTCATTATGTTCTTTTTTCATTAACATAAAATAAATCTCACGTACCCCCTGCAGTACTCCAACGTACCCCTAGGGGTCCGAGTACCCCCACATATGATAATTTCCTGATAACTAAAATACTGACAGGCTGTCAGGAGAGGGGGAGGAAAAGAGACTCTGTATATTATTCTTATATTATTATATAGAGTCGCTATTAATTTGTTTTAAAGCTCAATAAATAACAAAGAAGACCTTTGACCGTCACTTTTATAATTTTATTTGGAAGATTTAAACAACATGCTGACCTGCGGAAAAAAAACGGAAACTTTGCCGCACGGTTCCCTCGTCCCTTGGAAGAGTGGGTGTTTTTCATCTGCTGGTGGACTACCGGAGAGATTTACAGCAGGAGCACACGTTTGCCTCGGGGAGGGAGAAAAAAAGCCAGAGCCCTGCCTCTCCCCACCTCTGCTGCTAAATCCACCGCAGAGAATAAACAGAAGGGCAACCATGCATGCTCGCCAAGTCTTCTTCGCTGCTTTTTGTGTATTTTATGTACTACAGCGTCTCCAGCGGGTCGAGTGGTCTCGTGTGGACGGACACGTTTCTGGTGCCGATTGCGTGTGGACGGAAGACTTTTTTGATATCGAATATTGTTACCGTCTCCGCGTGGCTAGGGTCTAAACCTGTACAGACCTGCTTCTAACCCACAGTAATTGCAAGATTATATAAAAGACCATGGCCTTGTAAAACCCACACACTTTAATTTGTACCGTTAATCAGTGATCAGTGATCAGACTAAACACTGATGATGACTATTAGTACAAGTAACATTGCCTATTTAGGTGTGTTTTGCAGCAGGATAAAGAATACTTTGCATGTCTAGTTAACTTCAATTATTATAATTTTCTTTGGGTTTTGAAAGAAATATACCTAAGACCTAGTTTGTTTTTGTGTGAAGCAGAAGTTTGAGAATTGCTGCCTCTACAAAAATCTTGCTCACTTGTACCTACAATATTGATTGGCTGCTTCATAGCGTGCCATTTTCAGTCCCCTTTAGGCATTACATTACAATTGAAACATTGTAGATGACCCTTAAGGTCAAACCCAATGCATCCAGGAAGTGTTGTGTTTCCTAGAAAAACAGTAAGACCGTGACATTTCAGGTGAAAGCCTCGGAGCCCAGCAGAGAAGCTTTTTTTCCAGTGGGTGATAAAAGCTGATTAAGCTACATAATACCAGGTCTTCCCCCTAGGCAATCGCTGCAGGAAGTAAGTGATCGGGTGAAATGGAGAGAGGAAAAGGAAGGATGTGAGAGAAAAAGGGGGAGATTTTTGCACCCACAGCAGTTTTCTCCCTGCATTCCCTTTGTGGTAGGGGCACTAGCTGTGGGAGTCTCTGTTGAGGCATGCTTTCAAGAGGTGTGTCTGTTTGCAGATGACTCAAGTGCATTTCATTTCAGACTTATTGCACACATAACTATACCACAAGCTGCAAATAGGCCACTTTGTACAGGCATGTTTGTTTAATCGGGTGTGTGTAATTGTGAAATATATGTGGGTGGGTCAAGGGGGGGGGGAACTGAAGGATTATATCGCATCGAGAATAAAATGCCTTAAGATCTGTCGCAGATATAGCACTTGAAATGTTTTTGCTCTATGAAGCCTGATGTACCTATATGATTCTGTTTTCTTCAAGTTTGTATTTTGTTGGTCGAACGCACTTATTGTACGTCGCTTTGGATAAAAGCCTCAGCTAAATGCAATGTAAGATATAAGGTCCTATTAATCGTCCGAAATGTAACAACAGAGGTGTGTGTGTGTGTGTGTTGTTCATTTAAGCATAGTAAACGTTCCTGAGCAATTCAAAAGTTGCATACAGCTTGTATACCATTTCTATGATGATGTGGCGTAGTCAACAACAGGATCTTTAATCAGAACCCAGTCTATTTGTTTGCTGTCTGTGTTTACTGTAGCCAGTGGGCATTGCGTCAGGAGGGTCACTTCCCGGACCATGATGTGTCCACAACTTGACCACCTTCCCGAACAGAGGAGCTGTGAGCGAGCCGCACACTCCCGGCATTGGCCGTGTGTTTTCTCTGGAAATTAGATTTCCGCTTTTCTCAGATTTCATCATCCAGACTCCCAGAAATCTTTCTTACACTGTCAGTCCCCTCGTCCATTGCTGTGATGTTGCAATAAGTTCCTTGGAAGCACATTCAGCTTGAGTTAACCATACTGCTGACATAATGGGGTCATTGTATGAAGTCCTCTTCATCCTGGCTTCTGAAGGCCTGTGATGATTACAGAGGGATAAAACACATGATACTCTCAAGTTCCCCGGTGTCCCCCGCTGTGCCAATGACCTTTTGATCAATCATAATCTCCTGAAATACTACACAGTTTCTGCATTTACTTTAACTTTTTCTTCTGGTGTACACATCACTATCAGGCATAAATAAACAAGGGATAATGACCATGTTTTCACACCATAGTCTGCACTGTTTCACTGCCTCTGCAAGAAAGAAAGCCGGTGAGAATCGGCTTTTGTGATTGGCTGTGTCTCTGTGAATGTATGTGGACAGCCAGTATCCTACAACACACACGGCCCAAATGCTTTCAGCCCTGTGGTGTTTTCTTTGTGCGATATTCAGCCATGTATGATTTGAGTGTGTCTGTGTGTACGTGTAGGTGTTTAAGTGTGTTTGATACGGATCTGGAAAGTGGGGAAGAGGAAAGGTTCAGGGATGGCCTTGTTTGCTTCTGGCAAAATGATATTGCCCCCACTACAACCCTTCTACCCCCCTTCCCCCCCTTCTCTTTGGCTTCGCTGCTCAGGCAGATTCAACAAATAGGAAAGAAGTGGAGAGAGAGACGGGGGGAACAAATGGAAAGAGAGAGTGGCCTAGATGTAACCAGCAGACTATGTTGAGCCCCCCAGCTGAGTCTCAGCCCCCCGCCTTTATGCCTGCCTAATTGGTCAGAAAAATTGCGTGGCTGTGTTCTCGGGGTAATGGCAAGACATTAGAGAGGCCGGAGGACCTGGCTTGTCCCCATACATGTACTTTCTCCCCCTACCTCTTTAGTTTCCTAGTATAAAAAAAAAAAGACCGCACTCTCTCTGTTACACCTTCTACTTCCTCTTTGTCTTCTCTCCCCATGTCTTCCCCCCCTGCTTCTTGAAGACTTGCAGCCCCAGGCAAGTTTACTGCCAGTGTTCTGCCAGCTCTCCCCTCCTCTGCACCATCACCAGTGTGAGCAGCACGGCTCCTGTCTTTTCAGATCGGTCTGTCTGCATTGTTGTTATCCCGTTGTGACATCATTTCAGCCTACTTTTTGAGACGGCTGAATAATGTTGTCAAGCTTTTGACCTACAATTTAGGCGGATCCCCGGAAGACGGCATCATCTTTTATGTAGAGCTCTTTGTTGGCTGGGATCCAGTTTCCCCCCGGAGTGAGGACAATGGCTTCAGAGCAAAAGCTTACCAGACCGTTTTCATGGTCAACACAGTGCTGTCTACCTCTCTCTGGGCTGACAGGGGGACGTGTCTCCCTAGTGATTTCCTCCTTCATCAGCATCAGTGGGCAAATAGCCATTAATTAGCTGAATGCTTGCAAGACCGTTTTAGCCGATGCTGGGTGTATTTGTTCATTATTATCACAATTAAGTCTCTAATCAAATGGCAGCAACGCTGCTCAGTGCTCATTAGGGAGCCATATAGATTTCTCTTGTTTCCTTTATGGGTGGATGATGGGCCAGCTAGATAATTGCAATTTTCAACCATCAACAGTCAGTGGGAAGAGTCGACAGAGTTATTACAAATAATCCACTGATTCGATAGCCTACTAATGTGTGTGTGTGGGAGAGCAACACATTTGCTCATCATTAATTGGATGGGAAGTGTAGGTGACAGGCTCTTGAGCGTATTCATGAGCGTTAGTATTACACTGGATATGGAAGCGATGGGCACACTACGTCTTTTTTCATAATAATACACCCTTCAAAATCGTGGATATTTATCTCAACCAGAGAAAATGAACTGCCGGTTCTTTGAGAAATAACACTCAAATATCCCAAAATTGAGGAAAGCAGCTGTCAGTGTGAACATTTTAAGAGCTTCTTTAAAATGTTATTGACAGGAACCATTTACTTAAAAACTACTGTTAAACCCTTCTCATCAAAAAACTCATTTCATCTTGAATGATTGTACGTTTTGAAAGGAGGGTCTGTTTTACAGGATGTCACTTTTCTAAACCTTTAATATCCTTTCTTTGAAACGTTTCTTAATAATGTTTCTTAATAGAATCTGTTCTACTTCACTTTTAAGAAAGAAACCCAGTGGGATTTTGTTACTCTCTCAGAACCAAAATGTTTTGGCTTTTACATTTTAGAGAGGAGTGGATGGTGATGCAATGCGTTTCTACAACAGGAAATGGGTGGGACTCGCTGTCCAGTTTCAGAAGTGACTGCGGATGTGTTGTTTCAGGAAACCGACTTATTATCTTGTGAATGCATGTGTACATGCACCGTGAACTGGTGATAGGAAATGCCAACAAATGAACTGTTATTCAAATTAGGTTTCACTTTTACTACAATAACAAGAAGGCTATGAGTAAATTAAGCATGCTTAGATTAAAGGGATACAGATGTCAAATTGGGATGGTAGGAAAATAAAATAGGATAGTTGTATCCTTGCAGCCTAATTTGAATAATATCTTAATATATTTGAACATATTTTACAATTAAATTGGCTTTATTACACAAACACATTGTTTTTAATTACATTTGTGACCCCAGTCGGAGGGTTTAAGGCTACTGTTCTGTTAGTTAATTTGATACTGCAGCTAATTTGCATTATTTAGTCTGTCTTTAATTAATGGATTTTATAGCAGAACATATTGAAACATTTTCTTTTGAAAGACAGTCCTGACCAGCAGCTGAAAACGTAAATATATTCAACTTACAATCATGTAAAGAAACAAAGGCAGTACATTATACTATTGGACTATGTGAAAATGACTTTACATATTAATATTGTATCAAAAATGGTTAGACATTATTATTCCGGCAATCAGCTAATCAAGTAATCCAGTAATGTTTCAACTCCATTACTCATAACCGTCTAATACTTGACATTTGTCAGTAGATCCAGCTCGGGCCTTTTTTTTCAAACCAGGGCTGCTTCTGAGTCATGCAAATGATCTAATTAGAGTTTTTATGTGCCGTCGCAAAAGCTCAATCCATCTCTGAGTTAATTTGACTCACCATCAGAGTGGAAACCTGCTGCTCACCAAACCCCCCCCAGAAGATCTGAGCCCGGTCACCAGCTCTTCCATAATCATATCTGCTGTGGTCTCCTGGGCCCAGGAGTTCAAAACTTTTAATCTCAATCAGATCAGATCAGATTTTGAAATCCCATTTTTTGTGATCCAGGATCAGACAAGTCGGACAAATGTTGTCCCTGGAGTTCAAAGTAATTCAGGATAGGATCACCCTGGTCCAGATTACGATTTTTCAAGATGACTAGATCCTGAATATCAGTGCTTTAATCCTACCGATCTCCATCTAGTGGATATGAAATATAATACAAGGAAGACAAGAGACCACATTGCAGACATCTATTGTCTGCAATTACTTTTGAAAGGTGATGACAGATGATGGACTTTTTTTTTGTTGAAGATATTTTTTATTTAATCTAAATTGCGTTTGTGATTGACAATCTTTGTTGTGATACTTTTATGAGCATAAACATTTATGTCATCAACATTTGGTTGAAAACAAAATAGGCCACCACAAACGTGACAAAAAATGGAAAAATAAAATGTATTTCCCATGAAGGATAAAAATTGTGTATTATTTCAGTTAACAAACTTTGCCATCTAATTTTTAAATTGAAACATCCATCCATCCATCCATCTTCTCCCGCTTATCCGTGGTCGGGTCGCGGGGGTAGCAGTTCCAGCAGAGAGCCCCAAACTTTCTTTTCCCTGGCGACATCAACCAGCTCTGACTGGGGGATCCCAAGGCGCTCCCAGGCCAGCGAAGAGATATAATCCCTCCACCTGGTCCTAGGTCTACCCCTTGGTCTCTTCCCAGCTGGACGTGCCTGGAACACCTCCCTAGGGAGGCGCCCAGGTGGCATCCTAACTAGGTGCCCGAACCACCTCAACTGGCTTCTTTCGACGCGAAGGAGGAGCGGCTCAACTCCGAGTCCCTCCCTGATGACCGAACTTCTCACCTTATCTCTAAGGGAGACACCAGCCACCCGGCGGAGGAAACCCATCTCGGCCGCTTGTATCCGCGATCTCGTTCTTTCGGTCATGACCCATCCTTCATGACCATAGGTGAGGGTAGGAACGAAAATGGCCCGGTAGACAGAGAGCTTTGCCTTCCGGCTCAGCTCCCTTTTCGTCACAACGGTGCGGTAAAGCGACTGCAGTACCGCTCCCGCTGCTCCGATTCTCCGGCCCATCTCACGCTCCATTGATCCCTCACTCGAGAACAAGACCCCGAGATACTTGAACTCCTTCACTTGGGGTAAGGACTCATTCCCTACTTGGAGTGGACAGTCCATCGGTTTCCTGCTGAGAACCATGGCCTCAGATTTGGAGGTGCTGATCCTCATCCCAGCCGCTTCACACTCAGTTGCGAACCGATCCAGTGAGTGCTGAAGGTCGCAGACCGATGAAGCCATCAGAACCACATCATCTGCAAAAAGCAGTGGTGCAATCCTTAGTCCACGGAACTGCAGACCCCCCCCCCACGACTACGCCTCGAAATCCGATCCATGTATATTACAAACAGGATTGGTGACAAAGCGCAGCCCTGGCGGAGGCCAACCCTCACCGGAAATGGGTCCGACTTACTGCTGAGGACCCGGACACAGCTCTCGCTTTGGGAGTACAGAGATTGGATGGCCCTGAGTAGAGACCCACTCACCCCATACTCCCGCAGCACCTCCCACAGTAACTCCCTGGGAACCCGGTCATACGCCTTCTCCAAGTCTACAAAACACATGTAGACCGGATAAGCGTACTCCCAGGCCCCCTCCAGGATCCTTGCGAGAGTAAAAAGCTGATCCGTCGTTCCACGACCAGGACGGAATCCGCATTGTTCCTCCTCAATCTGAGGTTCGACAATCGGCCTGACCCTCCTTTCGAGTACCTTGGAGTAAACTTTCCCGGGGAGGCTGAGTAGTGTGATGCCTCTGTAATTGGCACACACCCTCTGATCCCCCTTTTTGAAAAGGGGGACCACCACCCCGGTCTGCCACTCCTTCGGTACCGTTTCCGACTTCCACGCAACGTTGATGAGACGTGTCAACCATGACAGTCCCTCAACACCCAGAGCCTTCAGCATTTCCGGGCGGATCTCATCCACCCCCGGGGCTTTGCCACTGTGGAGTTGTTTGACGACCTCAGTGACCTCCCCCCGGGAGATTGGCGTTGATCCCCCGTCATACTCCAGCTCTGCCTCTAACATAGAGGGCGGAGTTGTCGGGTTCAGGAGTTCCTCAAAGTGTTCCTTCCAACGTCCCAACACTCCATCAGTTGAGGTCAACAACGTCCCATCCTTACTGTACACAGCTTGGATGGTTCCCTGCTTCCCCCTCCTGAGATGTCGGACAGTTTTCCAGAACAACTTTGGTGCCGCCCGAAAGTCCTTCTCCATGTCTTCTCCGAACTTCTCCCACACCCGCTGCTTTGCCTCGGCCACGGATGAGGCTGCTGCCCTTCGGGCCTGTCGGTACCTTGCAACTGCTTCGGGAGTCCCCCGGGATAACAAATCCCTGAAGGCCTCCTTCTTCAGTCGGACGGCTTCCCTGACCACCGGTGTCCACCAGGAGGTTCGAGGGTTACCGCCCCTTGAGGCACCTAAGACCTTGAGACCACAGCTCCCCACCGCGGCTTCGGCAATAGAGGCTTTGAACACCGACCACTCTGGTTCAATGTCCCCAACCTCCACAGGAATGCCCGAAAAGCTCCGCCGGAGGTGTGAGTTGAAGGCCTCCTGAACTTGGGCCTCCTCCAGACGTTCCCAGTTCACCCGAACTACACGTTTGGGCTTACCAGGTCTATCCAGAGGCTTCCCCCGCCACTCGACCCAACTCACCACCAGATGGTGATCAGTTGACAACTCCGCCCCTCTCTTTACCCGAGTGTCCAAAACATACGGCCTCAGGTCCGATGATACGATAACGAAATCGATCATGGACCTTCTGCCTAGGGTGCTCTGGTACCACGTACACTTATGAGCATCCTTATGTTCGAACATGGTGTTTGTTATGGCCAATCCATGACTAGCACAGAAGTCCAGTAACAAACCACCACTCCGGTTCAGATCAGGGGGGCCGTTCCTCCCAATCACGCCCCTCCAAGTGTCTCCATCATTGCCCACATGTGCGTTGAAGTCTCCCAGCAAGACTAAGGAGTCCCCTTCAGGAGCCCCATACAGGACTCTTTCCAGGGTCTCCAAGAAGGCCGAATACTCTGAACTGCTGTTGGGTGCATAAGCACACACAACAGTCAGAGTTTTCCCCCCCATAACCCGCAGGCGTAGGGAGGCGACCCTCTCGTCCACTGGGGTAAACTCCAACAACGAAGCACCTAACCGGGGACTTGTGAGTATCCCCACACCCGCCCGGCGCCTCACACCTTGAGCAACTCCGGAGAAGAATAGAGTCCAACCCCTATCCAGAAGTAAGGTTCCAGAGCCGACGCTGTGCGTAGAGGTGAGCCCAACCAGATCCAACTGGTACCGCTCCACCTCCCGCACAAGCGCCGGCTCCTTCCCCCCCAGAGAGGTGACGTTCCACGTCCCCAAAGCCAGCTTCTGCCGCCCGGGTCTGGTCCGTCGAGACCCTCCGCTTTCACTGCCACCCGTCTGGCAGCGCACCCGACCCCATCGATGTTTCCCGTAGGTGGTGGGCCCGCGGGACAGAGAAGCGGAGGTGTTGCCCACGTTGCCTTTTCGGGCTGGGCCCGGCCGGGCTCCGTGGCAAGCCCGGCCACCAGACGCTCGCCGACGAGTCCTCCTTCTGGGCCTGGCTCCAGAAGGGGACCCCGGGCTTCCTCCGGGCCGGGTATCCTCACTTCTTGTTTTTCCTTTCATGAGGTCTTTTGAACCAATCTTAGTCTGGCCCCTTGCCTGAGACCAATTTGCCATGGGAGACCCTACCAGGAACACAAGGTTCCAGACAACACAGCCCCCAGGTTCATCAGGGCACACAAACCTCTCTACCACGGTAAGGTGCTGGTTCTTCAGAGAGGTTGAAATTGAAAACATATTTTAAAATAAATTGTACGGTACATTTTGCTCTGGTAATCCACTGGATATCCACTCCTCTGGTGGGATCAGGATAATCCAGTTTTTTGGGATCAAACTGATCCCAATCCTGTGTTGTCGGTTTGAACTACCCGTTTTGAAGATTTGATCCAGATTAAAGCTTGGATTGGATTTCCTGATCTGATCTGATATCAAAGTGATCCTAATCCTGTTTTTTGGTTTTGAACTCTCCAAAATCCAAATCTGATCCGATCAGATAGGGATTAAAAGTTTTGAACTCCTGGGCCCTGGACACAATGGACATGACATCATCGTATCCGTTATAAGGACATCCCTGTATGATTAAGGCCAACAACTTCCACGTCAAGGCAGCAATTAGGGACTCAGACCCCATTTACACGGAAATGCAAACGGACCAAATTCGTTATCAAAAAAAGTCTTCCGTTCACACGCATTCGGCTCATTTAACGTGTCCGTTCACACGAGACCACTGGAAATGCTGTAGTACATATGCCGGGCCTGTAAGTGGCGCTGTACTTCCGCACGAGACCACTCGTAAGCGCTGGAGACGCTGTAGTACATATGCCGGGCCTGTAAGTGGCGCTGTACTTCTGCCACAAAATACACCAAAAGCAGCGAAGAAGACGTTACAGCCTTGTGTGAACGAAAGGTCTATACGCGAGAGAAAAGTAGCAGATACAACCCGTTTCGTTCTCGTGTAAACACCGCCTGAGATTATGTAACTTTAAAGTTGCTCCAATTTTAAATGCTAATTGAAAATGGCAGTTTACATGATAATGACAAAGCAGCAATTTCCTGTAATATAATGAATACTACAGATTGCATTCAAGATCCTTAAATAGGACAAAGCTCAGTGTTTTCCAAGCTTTGAGGTAAAAAAAGATGAACCCCCCCCCCCCCCTGGATTGACGTCACAGCAATTGAACCAAACATGAACTTCTATAGTTTTATTGGCACAGTGAAACGTGTGTTTCCGATCAGACTGAGATTGGATGAGTGCCACAACCTCAAAAGCTCTCAAGCTCAACACAGGCTTGTGGCTTAGCAACAGTTGAGTTTATTTTTACTCTTGTCACTTGACAAACTCCTTAACTGCCAAGTGAAACAGACGCATCATGGAGTTTAATTAGTGTCAGACAGCAAGAGCCTTAAATCCAGTTTGATTTGTGAATTCATTGAACTGAATGTACAATATGCTAACAACCAGACAGGTGAATGTTGTATATTCTTTTTAAAGATCCATCCAAATAATCATAGCCACTTTTCTTAGCCTCAGAGTACATTTTCAGGCATTTGAAAGCAGTCCAACATTTCTCAAAATCTAGAATTCAGCTTTTTACCTGATGAAAGGCAAATGGAAAGAAACTTCAGATCGTCATTTTGTTCAGAAAAGCAAACATTTGTTGTTATTTATCAACCTAAATGTCTGCATTTCCAGATCTCAGCTCACTTTGTTACATGTAATGCTATATTGAACTGTTAGAAACAATGGCTGGAGCTACAAAACACAAACCCCCACTGTAATGAGAAACAGCTTTATGTTTTCTGAAAGTTATTACTCCACCGTTGTCAGAATACAGTGCACGGTGAGACATAAAGCATCTGTGGACACTCTTCAAACCCAGGCCTTTGCTCTCAAAAAGATGACTTAAGGCTTATGGAAAAAGTTGAGTGGAGGTAAATGAAAAACAGACGTGTGTGTGTGTGTGTGTGTGTGTGTGTGTGTGTGTGTGTGTGTGTGTGTGTGTGTGTGTGTGTGTGTGTGTGTGTGTGTGTGTGTGTGTGTGTGTGTGTGTGTGTGTGTGTGTGTGTGTGTGTGTGTGTGTGTGTGTGTGTGTGTGTGTGTGTGTGTGTGTGTGTGTGTGTGTGTGTGTGTGTGTGTGTGTGTGTGTGTGTGTGTGTGTGTGTGTGTGTGTGTGTGTGTGTGTGTGTGTGTGTGTGTGTGTGTGTGTGTGTGTGTGTGTGTGTGTGTGTGTAGAAATGGCATTCACGGTTGTTTTTCCCAGTAAAATGAGATGGATGGTTGCAATTAATTCTGCAGTGACCATTACCTTACGAGTAACCCAGCAGAATCAAGCAGCAGGACGCTGGATAAATGTATGTGTGTATGTTTATTAGGGCTGCACGATATTGGAAAAAACTGACATTGCGATATATATATATATATATAGCGATATGAAAAAATACAGGGAAATACAGGGATTTTTTTGTCCGCAAAGCATCCTTTCTTGAACTTTAATGCTATACAATTGGTATTTTTCTAACTATGGATGAAGGATTTTAGGATTTTAGTCACGGACGTCTGGATCTTAAGTTATCAGAGCTAGCTCGGTTAGCAGCGCCGAACTGCCCTGGAGAAACACATGAAACTACTTTATTCAGTGTTTTTACCTTTAATCACCGGGTCCGTTGGCTTTGGAGATTTGATGGTGATTGGTGGTTTGCTGTGCATGCAGAGCCTGCATGTCACTCCAGGGCATGACATTAAGGATTTTGGGAGATGGCCCTGTGGGCCATCTAAGCTAATTTACAGATGGCCCTGAGTCCAATAGAGATGGCCCTGAAAAATGCGCGCGGACGAAATGACTCACGAAAGGTTTGGGGGACCTGCAGGTCTTAGATGCTGTCTGGTGCATTCTCTAGAATTATAAGATGAACCACCACAATATTATATTGTACAATTTCAATTGTATTCTTAATTTCACTTCTTCTTGTTTGTGTTTGCTGATTCAACGACTCAATGGCCCTCTGTCTGTCAGAGGGCCACTGACTGGGGTTGAAGATGGAACATTTTGAAGGGACACTCCCTTTCTGGAGATCTTGGAATCTTTTCTCCAGGTGCTTGATGAGCACATCTGCAAACACATACAAAATGTCAAATTATAATCCCTGTCTCTGGACCACCATAAAAAAATCATTTATATCATAACAAATGTGAAATTATATTCCTGTCTCTGGACCACCATAAAAAAATTATCTATTAAAACATGTTATGCCCATATTTTCAAAAAATATTGAATATTTACTTTGAAGAAAATATTATTGGGCACATACCTATCACTTTGATTCTCTTTTTTCGGGGGGGGGGCTGCAGCTCAGTCTTTCTCTTCTTTCCAGGTTGTTCACCTTGCTTTGGTGGACTAAGAAACATTGTAATACACTCTGACTTTAAATTATTTGATCATTATGTATTCAGCATCAGAATCCGTAACAAACTGAAATTCCCGCGAAAATGTGGTTGCATTCGATTCATTGTCCGGGTAGTATTCAGTTGCGCCACTTATGTGACAGACAAGAATAGTCAACTCTAATGTCTAACACTTAATGTGGAGAAAGAGATGTCCTGTATGGGTTGATTGTGCGTTGATCTGTTGGTAATGCCTCGGGTTCCGGTGGGCATGTAAACAAATGCATAATGCTGCGCTATACTTTGTGGCCTCACCCAGTTGCATAGCGACACTTATTGTTTAGGTGTCTTTTAATAAGCAGGTAGTCATATCATTAGCTAGAACTAGCTGGATCTGATCGATATGGACATAAACGCGAGTGAAGTCTAATCTGACGGGAGAGAGAGATCACCTGCTGCTGACGAGTCGAGACGCAGCTCTGCATAATCACATGCAGCGGTGAGCGGAACAACACACACACACTTCAGGTTAGAATATCACACGTAGCTATTTTAATTACTTCTCAAACTACCTAAACTAGTTATAGATGTGTTTAGTTTTACTGTCGGGTCACTCATTACTGGATCCGCGAGCTGCATGATACTGGCATAATAGATTGCCCGATCGGGCCACCAGCAGGTGAGGCTTCATTGCCCGAGCTAAATGCTAGATGGCCCCGGGCCATCGGGCCATCCTTAATGTCGAGCCCTGAGTGACTCAAGTACCCCTGACATGAGAGCCGCGCAAGCAGCAACATAATTGTAACATGACGTGTTAATTTGCCTACTTAATATCGCACGTCCTAAAAAATAATAATATCGCGATTATCGTCACGACACGATATATTGTGCAGCCCTAATGTTTATGCATTTGTGTGTATAATGTTTAGAACAGTTAGATGTGGACCTTTGAGGACTGCTGAGTCTTTACACAAGGCGACTATATGCTGTCTAAAGTGATGAAACCTGATCTAACATCCCTCCCAGATCACCTATAAGACACCACATCTTGTTTTGTGTGTTTATACACTATTATTCAGGCTTACAGTCCACAATATACCTCCTTACTTACTTGACATTTAAAACATTGGAATTCTGTTTTGAGAAGGCAGAGGAAAACAAGCTGTCAACCTTTAAAGATACAAAAGGTGGTTCAGGCGATCCTCAGGGAGACTGTTTTACGATGCAAATATACGAAAGGCAAAAGCTAAACAAGACTCCTGTTTAGTCTGAAACAGGAAATCTCAACATGTGTGAACTAGAGTTCTCGTATTCGTTCTTTTTTGCTGTATTTCTTGTCTAACATTAATCTGAGCTGCTCACAGTTTTAGAGACTCTTGGATCTTAGATACCTTGAAGCAGCTGTTTTGTGTTGTTTGGTTTTGTCAGTAAGTATTGTTGCTTGTCAAGAGTTTAATGTACTTCCCTAACCACTCCTCAAACCACCATCTGGCTTCTATTCTTTACGTCGAACTGAAGCCATCGTAGGGTACGAAGATCTTAAAACCTTGTAATTTGTGCAAATGATTTCCTGTTTGACCTTCAGTTTGTGGCATCCAGTCCATCTCGCTGTAATTGAATCAGCTTGGGAGATGTTTGCGGTTGAAGCAAAGGACATGGAGCCACGATGTAACATTTTAAAGAAATCTGTCTTTCAAGGCTTTGCTCAAAGGTGTTTTTGAAGGGTGCTACAGAAGGATGGAAATAGTTTTTTACTTCAAAAGCACATTTTTGTTGTATTTTAATTGGAACAGGAAGGTTACCAAGCTATGATTGGCAAGAGGGACCAATTATTTTCTGTAATCTACGGTGTAGCTGGACACAATGCAAGTGCTTTTAATCACTGTTGTAAATTAAAGCTTCTCTATCTGATTGTTACATGGATCGTGACGTCACATCTCCTGCCCTCTGGGTGACCTGTGTATTGATTGGCGCCGATGTGTAATTTAAACTTGTGAGTAGGCGGTGGGCTATCAACTAATGGGACTAATGGGATCAGCTGTATTTGAGGTCTGGCAAGTGGTTTGTGTGCATGTGTTTAAATAAATATTCCCAATAGCGCTATAATGCTACAGTATTGACTAAAGCTTCTCCATTTTAAAATAATGCTTTTTCAGACTAGTGCATTTCCAAGAAAGATCTACAATCAACAGCACTTAAGAACATGTATGAGAATTCACTATTTCTGAGGTTTCATTTATTCACAAGGTCCCGAAAGCATGTATAAAATATTTGTTAAAAAGGCAACATTTGACTTTAGTGCTTTCTATCACCCAGGAGCACTGGGCCTGATATGTAACATTTATAAGTGTTAATGAATTTATAGTCCACAAGAAGAGCTTCCATCGTGCAAAATAGACTCGGCTGTGTTTTGCATTCGTCAAACAGCTGGCCAAGATTGAAATGCATGTGTTTTTTCCTTTTCTTGGATCTGAAACTATGCCTGCAACAACAGTTTTGCCAAACACACGGGTCTCTGGGCAAAAGGAAACCATCTTTTTATGTAGAGAAGTAGACACATGAGTGAACTTACAATGCTAAAGAAGCTAACAGAGCACAAAAGCCCAATTCCAAAACAAGCACTCTTGTTCGGCAAAGGCTGCAACAGGCAGTTGGCAAAACTGTTTTGTTGTGACAAAACAACCATTCACATTAATGCAGGAGTGTTTCGTCCAAGGCTTAAAACTATCGACTTGCCCTCTGTGGCAGCACGTACATTATCTGGCAGCTGAGCTACAGTATATCCCATCGGACCATCTGAAAGAGTGTTACTGAGCAACATTTATATGGAGGCTTAAAGTTCAGTGATATTCTAATAGTTGCTGTAGTTGTAGCAACATGGCTTCAAAACCTTACAGTTTATATAAGGACTGCAACACATCATTGCTTCATAATTGATTAATGTGACTTCAACTGGTTGGCCTGAGTTATTATTGCCTGGAGAATAAAATGTCAGAAAATACTGAAAAATAGCAGAAGGTGGGATGGGGTTTTGGACTGCTGGTTTGAAGAAGCACAAAACAAATGATTGTACCACTTTCAACAGAATACAAAAACAGGCAGTGTATCCAATTGAAAATCTAGAGCATTACACCATGGGAATTTAGGGCTTGATATCCCTTTTTTGTGTAGGGCAATAATAGTTGTACCCTTTATTACTTACCAAAATTGGATTGAATGCGTCTTTTAATGTGAAAATACCTCCAGCTCGGTACAGTAGACTCAAAACAAGATGGGCTTTTATGGAAAATCATTAATTGGATGATCCGGATGATCTAGTGTTCGATCATGTGCTTGCTCTGTCACTTGGGAAGAGTCCATTTTTGGAGGTTATCTTGGGGGGACGCACGCTGGGCTCTTCATCTACCCCTCCCTGCGCAATGAACTCATTTGTTCAGTGCTCACATAAATAATTTATAGCGAGTGTGAACGAATGGGAGTCTCAGCTATCTGTTTGGGCTGCTCTTCACTCTCCTCTTCCTCCACCGTCCAGTTCTTTTGCATTTCTCCTAACTCACTATTTTATATGAATTTCACATTGTTCTTTCTCCATCTCCTCCACTCTCTTACTGACTTCTTCTGTCTTTTTCAATGTCACTCTGGTGCACCCACATTTTCCTCTGCTAGCTTGTTGTCGTGACTGTCCCACTGAATGTGAAATGCTATGCTGCTGCACTTTGCCTGTCAGGGGAGGGAGAGATGATTTTCTTTCACGTCCGCCCCACTCCCATCATTCTGCCCAGAGAAACAGATGGTGCTCATGTTTGGATACACTGTGAGCATTGCAGGTTGGAGGCCATGCGATTCAGCTACTAACATTATCATCTGGATTGTAATCATTGCTCGCTCACATCGTGATGTCTGTCTGCTCAATTTCCAATGATGGCAGTGACACACACTGATTATGCAGCGCCGTCGAAAAAGCGTGTTGCTCTGAAAGGTTAGGCTGGCTGTGTGGTGCAGCATGCTCAGACATGATGAAGCTAAATATGCAGAACTTTGCAGAAGTTTTTGAATGGCTCGCAACCATTTCAGGCACTGAACCAGATGAAGCTCCAGGTTGCTTATAATGATTGTTTGCGTATTCTGCTTGGAAAACCAAGGTGGTGCAGTGAAATGGTTTGTAATGCACGAGTCAACACGCTCTCTTGAGAAATCTGATGTACAAATCCATCTGTCGATTGAATGTTTCTCATAACTCTGTCATTGTGCTGCTTTCAAATCCGTGTCTCAGTGCTGTACGATACCAGTCACCTCTGTGGAAACATTGGTATAACTGCCTTTTTTAATTTACATTTGAGTGTTGTATGTCTTTTTAAAAAACAAATGGACCAAGAGTCTCTTTAAATAAAGCTGGGGATGATACTGATGGTTCCGGGAGAGTTAGTTGGCTCTACATATCGAATAAACACGGGTCATAAAGTTAATCTGCAATCTGGCTTCAAAGACATTTTAAACATCAGATGCGTTTGTGTAGACTGTGGTCTGTTCTTTGGTTTTTAATTGTATATTCAATACTATAGTCACGAGGGAATAAACTACACCAGCTGTTCACTTTATTCAGAGCAGCTGTACATTTTTTATAGATATTGTCTATTGGTTGCATCTAGCAGTTGCCAGTATAAACAGCCCACACTTTACTGCGCTTTATGATCAAAACATGTGTCAAAAATCATAAACCTGAGCTATCAGCGTGTTCCTGAATAAAATAGTGAATACATTACTTGAGAAATAATCTTTACTAATACAATTTTTAGAGGATGAACACACCAAAAGAAAGACACTATTTTTGTTTTACCGCACCATCATCATCACTACCATAATGTTGCTCTTGCCATCATTACTGGCCGCCTCTCGGTGAAGCGGCAAAAAGAGCAAAAGTCTGTCACTGCCATACGGTAACAACCTCAACCCAACATTTGAACACGTAACCTCTATCTCTAATCTTGTTCCAATGCGTAGGAGGCTGCACACCAGCTCTGGGTAAGTAGCTTTTTGCTGAATAACAAGCTCATCTCCTCCCACGCTATTGGACCCTAAAATGTGCAGATTGATTATGACTGGATAAAACCTGATCCAAACAAAGATCTACACTGAGGAGTTGTTGCTATGGGCTTTGCTAACAGGCTTTAGTTTCTTAATCAAAACGTCTGTATCTAATATAGCATCCCAACACTTTAACCCTGAGGATATATCACAAGCCATCCTATCTTTACAAGAGTCTCCTTGGGTTGTCCCACCCTTAATCAAAGTAACCCCTGATATGATTTAAAGTGATAGTTAAAGGTTAAGAGTGCCGGCAGTATTTCCACACCCGTACGAGGTTATACAGAGATTTAGAAATGTTCCTCAAACCTAAGGGTGCCTCATGTATTCATACAACTAACTGCGGTTAAATTGACCATGGAAATACAATGTATTTTTATGTTTTTTGTATTTACGTTTTGGTTCATTTAACTGCGACAGTGCAAGGTAATAAGCCAATATGTGTCATTCTTCCTGGTCAGATGTTTTCTTTTGTGTCACAAGGAAATACAAACTCAATGGTGTCTTTCTTTTTGTGATTTGACGTATTTCCTGTTGACATATTATTTTGGAGTGTCAGACGAGTAGCTTCATGAAGTTAGTTAAAACCCTGGTTCATTTAGGGTTAGTTAACCCTAATGTGCATTCATTCTTAAAATGCCTAAATCACACCCAACAGTGTACAGCTAATTCATTTCTGCATTTATATAAAGAAAGACAATGGTCCACTTGACCACATATCCAGTTCCCAAAAAAGGAGCGTCTGGATGGAAGTACAAAAGGACATTTCTTGAAACCAATACTCAGGTTTATGAAATGGCAAGGAAAACATGAAATAGAGGTAATACTGGCAGCCTAAGGCAACTCAACGATCTGACATAGTGTAACTGATAGCTATCCTCTCTATATTTTGAAAAGCAGGAATGAGGAGCAGCTGAGAGGGCAGATGGCTGCATCTGGTGATGAGTTGATCAGGGACATTGAATAGTGGGGGCAGGTGTGCATCGGTGGGTCCAGAAGAGGGAGGTTAACACTTGATGCATAACACAGAGATAAGTCAGATGAACTAGAGAAGAGGGAAGGATGGAGCAACAGTTATTCTGTATTCAGCTTTTTCAAAGTTTACGAAAGAAGTTATGTCACTTTTAATGAATTTCTTATTGATCTTTGTCAAATTAGCTCAACTTTTCAGAAAACTCTCGTCACTGTTAGTTTATCTTACATGTCCTTTCTTGTCTTAGTCTCTTGCCATAGACATCTTTTTTGCCTCGCCCCTCCAGTATTATTTGCGCAGAATCAGCTTTTTTCCCCACTGCCTAACATTTGAACATGGATGTTAATGCGCAATTGCCTTGGGAGTTCCTTCAGTCGCGTCGTGACATGAGTTGGCAAAAACAGTACAGCTTCAAAGTGCTTTTAACAACCCGGACAGCCGTGACCTTGGTAGTTATTCAATGTGTTCATCTATCATATGACTTTGGTACATCATTTTGGTATGCATGCTGTAGCCCCCCCCCTGCTATTCTAAATGAGCCCGTCCTCTGTACAGTCACACATATATCAGGGCTGATGAAGTTCATTAACACCCACTCTCCCTCACTAAAACATAAATGCATGCTCTTGTGTTTCTACACTTTCCCTGACCTGCGTTAATGTACAATAAATCCTCTTTTCCTGCTCTCCTTTAAAAATATATCTTCATGGAGCGAAGCAGTTTTGTTGCCCCTCAGAGCCCGCCCATCTCTGTGCAGACCAGCCTAATTATAAGTGTGTCCAGAGCAGAAATGCACCCCACTGTCTCTAATCTCAGATCTCATTTCATCATGTTGTTTCCAATAGGAGTTAGTGACTCACCTCCATAAACTATGGAGACATAAATGAGTATTTGCGTCCTCAAACTACCCCGTAGTTAATGCTCCTCTGTGGAACCAACCGAGCAGCTGGACACAACATTTATTTCCCCAGGTTTTAAACAGGAAACAGGAAGTTGACTCAGCTGAGGTGGGCTCTCCCTCTAAGATCAACATTATCAGTGTCCTTGTGGCTGCCTATCTGACGTCTCATTGTCATCCTCAGCACATTCAGACCTATCAGGGTCAGAGGTCGCCTCACACTCGGCCAAACAAACAGTAACGGTGCAGAAATCGGTGATAGGAATTTCCTGCAGCTTGTTATTGACACATCAAAGGTCCAGGGGAGCAGTTTGGAAAGTGCCCTTTCAGCACTTGTAGTCACCCGCCCCCAGTCTGCGAGGGGAATGGGTTTGTTTTATTGGACAACAGAGGGAAAACAATTGAGATTTATGAGTCATGTGGCTGTGTGCACTAACATTCTGCTTTCTTAGTTAAAGGCAATCTGTAAGTCACCACTCCTTGACTCCCACCATCCTCATCATTCACTTTAACTTCATAATCCTGCTGCCTTTTCATTTTTTTTTTACCTCTTCTTTCCATCAGGCGTCTGCATTTTGTATGTTTTGAGTCTCAAGGGTTATCTGTGGCGTCTGGTTTTAAAGTAGTTTTTGGAGGACATTAGTTTGAACTCCATTTATCAGTTACTCTAGGAGACCCTCTTATATACTTTCATTAACATATAGTATGTCACTGATCTTACTGAGTTATCATGCGTAAGCCACTTTTGCTATCTGTCATTTTGAGTAATCTTCTTAGAAAACATTTGGAAAGAAAGGGTAAAGTCATATTTTATCAGCGTATTACATTTGATGAGAGACCTAACGTTGTAAAGTAGAATGGCATCGCAACCTTACCATTTCTATTTCTTTCTCATATGGAAATAGAAACTGCCCCATGCTGCCCGTTAGTTGAATATATTTCTGTGCTTGGTTCGGATGAGCTATGTATTTTCCAGAGACGGCTCAGTATGCCATGCTCTTTCCCTTATTTAACTTCCATGGGAACTGGATATCTGCAAAAACGATTTCCCGTGTGTCTAACCAGACTCGTAGGAAAAATGACTCGGCACGACCATCTAATCTACCAATTCCCAACAACCCTTTTTTACCCAAACACACACACACTTAACATGGCTTATCCCATTATAGTTCCCCTACAGTACCTTTGACAAAACTGCTGCTGTGGGGAAAGGCCAGGCCAGAAAATCGCTGTGGGGATCAATAAGGCAATTTTCTGTCTGGTCAGCGGGTGACACTCAGGTTATTTACACTGAGGGGGTGGGGGGCAGGGGGAGGTAGAGATGGAGTATGGTAGACATATTTCTTTGCTTACCTAATCTCTCTCGGACCACTTTGATCATGACAAACTGCTTCGGCAAAGTCTTCCAACATTCTGGAAATACGCCCCAACACGCTTTCACTCATCGTCTTTTATTTTCTCTCCTGCTGGGCAGACAAAATACATTTACATCCCCTGTGGGACGGCATAGTTCTGCTCATTTATGGATAAATAATATTTCTGGATGGGTATCTAAAGTGGTTGACGTTATTTAGTTGCTGTCTATCAGCAGAATTGTATCACTCTCATAAATGGAGATTTCTACACAATGGCAGAGGGCTCGTCTCTTGTTTTATAGTTATTTGTTAATGTAAATAACCCAATTTATGTTCTTTGAAATTGAAAAGGATATTGTGTTTGTTACTTTCGTTGCACTTGTATGTCTTAAGTGTAATTTGGCTTGGCTTCCTATTTTGTATGGACATACTTTTATTTTTAAGGAGAGTTAGCGCTGTTGACAAGAAGTTGTTGTTGCTATGGAAACAACGTGGACAAAAGGAGCGGAGATTAACGGAGAAAAGTATTATCTACATATAAAGACGGAGAAAGTAAACAATAACGTTTATTGTTGGCACCCCCCAAAGAGGCATAAGCTCTTACGTTGATATTGGAGATTTCAATAAATTCACAGTGCTGAATATCCGAATAACGAAATTGAAAACAGAATAGTGGGCCAACGACCGAATATTCGGATATTCGGGTACATTCCTACTCGTCTCACGTTGGTGAACCAGACTCGGAAAGCAACTTGAAGGACATTTTACAACTCCCTTTGACAGTGCGTTTAACCTAAGGACGACGGTCCCCCCAGTTTTCGAGACTGTGTCTCAGGGCTTCTTAACATTTATGAAACTATTAATGTGTAGCACCAGATTAACGGGAAGAATCTCAGCTAACTGAAGATATGAACTATTTTTACCAAAACAAAACACAAGGGTAATTCCAAGCCTCTGAATTAGCACTAAGCGAAAGAATGCTAACGCACTTTAGCACAGAACTCAAGATAAAGATACCCTTATTACTTATCGTAGCTGCACATACAATATATCCGATTAAAGCTGAGACTCCACAGATTATATAGGTATAGTATCATCACTGAGCGATGCGAACTCGCGACAGGAGAAGCAAACACAGACATCACAACACCTACCTTTACGGATAACGGTGTTATCTGCTGGTGGACTACCTGAGAGATATACAGCAGGAGAACACGCCGTCCACCGCGGAGAATAAACAGAAGGGCAACTATGACAACCATGCTCCGGGGTCTTCTTCGCTGCTTTTGGGGTATTTTGTGGCTGCAGCAGCGCCACTTACAGGCCTGGCATATATACTACAGCGTTTCCAGCATTTCCAGCTGTCTAGTGTGAACGGACACGTTAATGAATCGAATGCGTGTGAACGGAAGACTTTTTTGCATTTGCGTATGCGTTTTACTGTATGCCTCCTCGTGGGGCCGGGGTATAAGACAAACTATATCCGGTCACAGAGATCTTCTATTTTAAAGTAAGGTCAACAACACATATCGACCCTAAATATAGTCTATATTAAGAACGAGAAAAGTCTTAACATATCGTTTTTTGTAAACATATGACAAATGTGTGAGGGTGATGACGTCAGAGCGAAGTTGCGATGAGGTCTTAAAATGTATGGAAAGGGTCTTACATTTGACTTCAGGATTCCTGCATATACCCTGCCATCATTCAAGGGTAGTTTTCACTATACGTAAAAAAGATGTTTTGGACGGACACTATAATTTACAGTTTTTTTTACTGTGTTCAATCTGAATTTTCTTTAAAATAAAAAACATCTATATTGATTCTGACTTTTCTACATCCAACTCACAGGTTTATCATTACTTTGAGAACAAAGATGATTAATTTAACCCTTTTTAGAAGGGAAGATATGGTCATTTGTTCTGGGAATGTCATTTTCGAGCCTGAAACCTGAAAATCAGGCTCAGGGTGGAACAGGCTATGTGCTTGTTCTTGTTAATCCAGCATTGAAATTAAGAGATGGTTGTTCGTCCATTACCAGTTTGAGGCACGGCTGCAGAGCTTCTCCTGCCTGGGGGTAAAATGCTAATATTAATGTCTATAGATTTTTGGGAAGGATCTTAAATGCACCCAAATGGTTTGACTGCCTTATTCATAGTGGTCTGAATGTTATTATGTTCAAGCGGAATGATTGATTAACCTGTTAAACCCCATCCCTGTTTTTCAGGTCTCAGGCTCGAAAATGACATTTCCAGAACAAATGACCATAACTACACTTCTAAAAGGGGAAAATTAATATTGAATCATTTTGATAATGGATTGAAGAATAAATCCCGAAATGATGTGATTCCAGTCTTTAAATTTAAATGTGTGCTGATTTCTTAGTGTTGTATACTATTTTAATTAGGGCTGTCAAACGATTAACATTTTTAATCAGATTAATCACAGCTTAAAAATTAATTAATCATGATTAATCACCATTCGAACTATGTCCAAAATATGCCATTTATTTATGTATATTGTGGTGGGAATGGAAAGATAATTGAAAGCAGGCGGATATATCCATTTAACATACAGTATGTATGTTTATTATAACATTTTTCTGCATGTCAAAATGAAAGACAACCCACACACACACCTATCAATCATCAAACCGTGGGGTCTTAATTCATTACGTGTTGATTTCTATCAACGGGGGAGTACTTCAGGAAAGTCGACAGAGGGGGGGGGGGCGCGCGCTAGTGGAGTACTTCGTGACCACAGAGTGTGAACGTTGTGATCAGCTGTTTTAGCGCAGTTCTCCAGTGAAGAGGGGAGTCTCCCTCCGCAGCCGGTTGGCGTAGTTTTGGCACAGTTCCGTTGTACAGACCGACGTTAACAGCAGCCCTGTCTGTGCACACGGAGACCGACTCTGTCGTCCGGTGATCTAACCGCCTTCTGGAAAAGCTTCACAAGTACGTCGGTACGCAAATACGCTTTGTGACACAAGTGACGGTACGCATTTCAGATTACGCACATAACCTGCGTACCAGTTATGTGCACCCCTGTACCAGAGCCATATGATTACTATTATATGGCTCTGCCCTGTACTACAGCAAGAGTATTCTCCGTCGGGACTTCCTGCAACAACACCACGCCGTTATCAAATATGTTCTATTGAGAAGACGATCACTACGTGACAAAAGTTTTCAAAACCGTGGCTACTGAAATCAATCTTACTAACTGCTGTCTGTGCAATTTACTCCGAGTTGGCAGACTTTATTTTGCTTACTTTAACATCATTTTTCATGGTGGGGCTAAGCCATTTCTTGGTATGGGTGTAGCCTACCCCAGCCATACCCTGGCGCTGCCACTGGTGGCACGTATGGGGCGGGCCATTCTGCACATGCGTTAAATGCGTTAAATATTTTAACGCAATTAATTCAATAAATTAATTACCGCCGTTAACGCGATAATTTTGACAGCACTAATTTTAATCAATATCTTTGGCTTTTGGACTAAAACTCTTGAAAAGGAAACAAGCAATATACACACCTGGGTTCTAGAAAACACAATTTCTGCACAGTTTCAGATTCACAAAGTAGTTATTCTTTAACTTCATTTAGGGATTTCTATGTTTCTGTTTACTGATACCAAAGAGGCTAGACATGTAATTTACAGTTTTGAAAAAGGCTGTGTGCAGTAAGATACAGCTGGTAACAACACAAACATACTGTTGCAGAAACAAAAGAGTCTTGCGTGATGTTTTTGTTTCCTCTAAGGATTAGTTTAGGATTTCAGGGAACCGAGTGACCTCACTGATCTTTGTGGGGGTCCAACAATGCACAAGTGCCCTCAGCCTCTGTGAGGAAAGCCTTGCCTTATTCCCTTTCTGGATTTTCCTAATGAGCAACCATAGTGTTGTGGATTACGCTCACAGATCCCACTTTTTGTTGCCTGTGGAAAAACTGAAATCTCAAGGGAGATGTTCAGAAAATGTACGTGCAGATTCTATATTTACCAAGCCCAGGTTCATCGAGTTTCAACAGCTGCAAAAGATTGCATGTTATCTTTATTACAGAGTGCAGGTCTGAAGTGGTGAAACCCAACAATCCAAATGACCACAAATAAGTCTATCATGCAAATGAGACCCATTAGTTCCCTTTTTAGTTTTTCATGTTCAAAAGACGATTTATGCTACATTAGAGATTGGGATGATGTGTTCAAGGTTTAATGGAAAAATGAAATGATCAGACTAATAAATACAACCATGTCTTACATTTGCTCAGCGGGCATCCATAGTGGAAATGGAAGCTCAGTGGCAATTTATGTTTTTTAAAATGTGGTTTCAGGACACAATACACACACACTTACACACAAAGCGAAATGCATGGGATGTTTAACTGAAGTATAATTAGGCCATTTACACTTTTATAAGATCATTTCCATGGTTATGATCTATAAATAGGTTTGTTGTGCATTACAATTGTCATATAAATTGAACTTTTGTCATGCAAGCGCACTTTTTAAATATACTTTGATTACATTTCTCCTAATTGTAATACATTACAGTAAGCACATGTAATGTCAACCCACTGATAAATGGCAGGCCTGGCGTCCAAAAAGGGGATTTAGGTCAAATGTCTGCAGAATATACATCGGATATAACATTAAGCCTTAAGGTTTGAATGCCATGCCCTGGTGAAATATTCTCAGAGCAAGAGACCCATCTCATTTCCAATTACAGCACCAGCGCCGGTGAAGTGGCCTATTTGCTTGTCGAGGCACACAGGGCATGCTCGGCTAGGTGGGAATACTGGAGGTTAGGGGAGGGGGATAAGGAAGGAGCAGTTTGCATCGATGCTGATGCTCTATCTGGTGACATGAAGAGCGCAGTTAAATCCACTAATAGACGCCGCCAAGCTCTGTTTCTGCCACTTAGCATCCTCCAGGTATAAATGACAAATACACGTAATAAGGCTGGCTCTCTAAAATAGTTGGTAAGGACATTTACAAATAAAGCCAGACAAGCACTGAGGTGTAGTAAGTGATATATTATTTTAAATGTCTTTCTTTCTTTCTTTTCCTGCCTTTTGTTCTTATCTGCAAGTACAAGACCAACTTCTGCATTTCTCTCTACTTTTTTGCTTTTGATTTGAGACCTTGGCAGTACAAAGCACAACAAGTAATGCCAATTTCCCAAGTGTAATTAGGATGTCTGAAGAATAGGAATTCATTCATTCATTCTTAATAACACTGGCTGCCAGTCTTTGGTGTATTTTTACCCAGACTGTGTTTTACTCAAAAAAGAGTAGTAGATCTCTTGCTGAATGTAATTGCATGTGTTTGTCAAAAGGAAGTAGAGGACTTGTTTTCCTTTTAATGTGTGCTTTGTTGTGTACATGTAGGATAAAAACACTGCCAAATTTGCTTTGTTTTCCAGACTTCTAGAATGATCTTCATAGGTTTTTATCTCCACCTATGTTTGTGTTTTTTTTCACGAGGATCGTCTACCTCTGTGAAGCATATTGTATTCCCTGCCTAAAGTGACAGTGCCAGAGTAAGACGGAGAGGGCAAATTGTTAGAACACAATAAGTCATCTTTCTTAGAGAGAAATATAAATGGACACGTATCGAGAGATGGAGTGATGAAGCGTTTGTGAGTGAACACAGGGCTTCAGCGGTCAGGGTCTCCCACAAAAGACAGCATTGCTTTCTTTGTGCCACTCCAAACACATCTCTAGCTGGCACAGTCGTGCATGAGGCGAGGCTGCACTGTTTTCTGCCTGACACTGACACAGAATCACCCAACCCCCCCGTTGATGAAAAGTGGGAAGAGACACAAAGACATCCATTGTTTCTCCGTCTGCTTTGGAGGGCTGCCTAACATGGCATATATCTGAAAAACAAGAATCAGATGGAGGCCTCTGCAGAGCCTTGACACCTTACGGGGTGAATGACAACCCAGTTATTACAGCAAGGGATTCTGGGAAACGTTTGTGGGAAGGGAGGGAGAGCTATTGATAGGGAGTGTTGACCTGGAGCCTCTTAAAGCGGGAACAGTGTCACTCTTTGTCGTGGATAAAGTCATACTCATTAAGATTTTCAGCTGCCTCTCAGACATTGTGTTGGTGGAGCTGTTGGCGGTGAATGGGTGGAAGGGGGCAGAAAGGGTGGCAGTACAAGCTGGTGCAGGGTGGGGGAAGGCGTCCCCCCCCACAGTGTCCCCCATGGCCCCCCGAGTGACATCACTGCCTCTTTTGTTTCTGCTCACGCTGAGCTCCAATTAGCCCGTCGCTGCCTGCTACTGGAGAGCCGGCTTTGTGCTCCGCAGCCAAGCAGCAGCCTTGTTTTGCTCGTGGGCTCGTGGTTCACTCCACATGTCAACCCGTCAGGAAACAGGATGGTGTGGCAGTAAGTGATAACACGCAGACGCTGTCACACACTGTACGCTCAACTGTTCAGTTGGCACCACGTCAAGTGATGCATAGCACATACAGTTTATTGGTTCTGCTTACGTACCAGGATGCTCCCGTACTGAGCTCGGTCATGTTTGCATTACAGCATCACCCGTTTGTTTATAGGGGACAACTAAAGAGATTCATAAGGAATCAATATAACATTACATTGTTCAAGGATAAATATATGGAACCATTTTGATCTCAGAAGGTGGTGCTTTATGGGTTTTGTACATGCAGTATGTGTTCTATTTCTGTGTGTGTGTGTGTGTGTGTGTGTGTGTGTGTGTGTGTGTGTGTGTGTGTGTGTGTGTGTGTGTGTGTATGTGTGGGTGTGTGTGTGGGTGTGTGTGTGTGTGTGTGTGTGTGTGTGTGTGTGTGCGTGTGTGTGTGTGTGTGTGTGCGTGTGCGTGTGTGTGGGTGTGTGTGTGTGTGTGTGTGTGTGTGTGTGTGTGTGTAAACCCTGCAAAGCTGACAAGTTAATTTTCTTTATGTGTGAACATTTAGGATTCTGCCAGTGTTTTGTTTTATGAATTTGACATGTGTTTGTGCCTGCATGCTGACTTTAACAAGCTGTGGTGTGTGTGTGTGCGCCTGTGTGTGTGAGCCGGGGCCGGACCTTTTTGAGTTATTGGTTTATGTGAATCTGGTACAGGAAGGTATTGAGGTCCTCAATGACCTCTACAGAACCAGGTAAAATGATTTTACCCAAGAATAAAATAAAAACTAAAAGTAATGGACTCAAAGATGGGGAATGTTGAATGCTTGTAAACGGAATGTATATATTTAGTTAAAAAGCAGGAAACTCAACGTTAAGTGTTCAGTTTAAAGTTACAGACTCAAATGTACATGAATATTAGACATTAGATGCGCAAAACAGTATTTACAGCACTCCTTTTTTACTTTAGTCTTCATTATAGTATGCCGCTGTGTAATTCAGGTACAGCACAGCATGCCTTTGTCTCATTCCTCCAGTCACATCTGATTTTGGCTAATCTGGGGATTGACTGCGACCCGTTAATCGGACACTTACAAAGGCAGCTCTGGCAGGATTATGAAGGATGGGAGATGGGTCGGGTGGAGACGTTGATCCGGCTCACTTCCTTGAGCCTTTCGACTCCTCCAATCACCGTCAGTCACGCCGCATTGTGTCTCCAGGAAGGAGCCGAATGTGGCATTTCTTTGGTGATACAGGTCGCCCTCTCTGGCCTTTTGTAGTCGCTGGAGCCTGACACCTGTTTTCCTTTAGTCTCAAGAACAGCATTGTGTTGTTGCTGCCTTATCTCCTTTTACCTGGGTTCCATTACCCCATAATGTCCTTCCCACTGTGGACAAAGAGAAGGCCATTTCGCTGAGTGACTGTCACTCCACAGTGTTGTAATTGGCTGCCTTCTCTCTCGGCAGCCTTGATAACGGCATTGAAGTTGAAGTTCAGTGGCCTTGTGGTGCTTCCACCCCCTGGAAACGGAATCATTGACAGTGTTTAAAGTTAACCGGTTAACCCTGCTGAGAGTTACATAATATCAGAGATGTCATATCATTTCCACCCTGGGGCTGGAACGAAGTTCAGAAGGAGTTTTGGGATTTTAATAACACTTTTTTTTTTTAAATGCTCATGTTTAAAATGCAATATAAACATACTTAGAATGCGTTATAATCTGCCTATAGCACTTTCAAATAAGAGTAATGAGCAATCATTAATATGAATAGCATGTTATGACACATGATAAAGCATAATAAGTGTGATTACAATGAGTTTATAGACATTTCAGTGAGTAATCGGCAATTAATTATAACTATGAGCATACAGCTCCTAAAGCAGACTTCAACACATCATGCGTGTGTTTTATAATGCACATACATGCGTTTCATGGAAAGCGCTACTTGATTGTTCAGTAATCATAACATTTTGCTAGAAGAGACTATAGCTTTAAAATAAGTTATGACATATGCCACGTGAGAAAGCTTAGAGCTGCACTTCTGCTTTTATGTGAATCAGTTAATCTAAGATCAACCACGCAATCACACGACTGAATGTCATGTTTGTCTTTTTGATACCCCTTGCATTCATATACAGTACGCTTTGAGTCAAGCATAGCAGTTAGCATCTACACTCACACTTTTCACATCTAAGCTCCAGGCTAAATTCATTTCTTTGTGGGGGCTCATAACATTTTTAAAGTAATACTTAAATGTTTGGTTTATATCCTCCTCCCTAACTGACATGTTTATTATTTCTTTTCCCCTCAGTGCTTTTGTCAAGCCTCTTTCTCTGTTGTACCATTTTGACCATAAAAGACAACAATAGTGTGCGAAATCCTTTGTGTCATGAATTTTATAAGCAAATAAAACACACCTGTCTTGCAGATCAAAGCAGTAACAAAGACGTCTCATTGTTATAGTGCTTTGATAACTATAGAAGTACAAATAATAAATCCAGCCCCTCCCATACCATCTAATTTCCCTCTACAGTCTTATATAGGGCCTACTGTATATACAGCTCTAGATCACAAGAGTTCTGTGTGACGGAGACACATGAGACCTTGCACCATGTGCATCGATAAGCACTGAGACTTGATAGTGTTGCAGCTGATGAGAAAACCATTTGGCTCAGATTTCCCTAGAAATTCCTCACTTAGATTGCTCAGGAGATAAGGACTTTTCTTTTTTTGGAATAGCAGTGGGCTGCACTTTTGTAATAGTATATCTTGGCACTCCGGGATAAATCTACGGTACAAAGAGAATACTTTGTGATAATGATCCAAGTTCCCCAAGTGTACATTCAAAATAGGCCTAATAAAAGAGAAAATACTATCACCCGAATATATCAAAGATAACAAAAAACAAATACATTCCTTTTGAATACAAGCTTGCAAAAGGCAACCTGGATGACAGTCTGGACGTCAGTAATATGCATCGACACAAGACAAGTTCCTGTACTCACATTATACTTGCTAATTGTATTAGTGACACCGCCTGTCCATATTCTTCCTCTACTTAGACTCATTTTTCATTTCAGCTCCATGTCATGTTTCCTGCACTACACTGAACTCATGCACCTGTGCTTCCGAGTGACGTTCTGTGGGGTCTTTGTGTCGGGGGTCTCCTGTGTGTACACTCCCTCAGTGAAGCAAAGTGGACTGTTGATTGACATCTCTATCATAAGCGCTTGCTTCTCTTTCACAGGCCTATCAGGGAATTGAAGACGTGATCACATGACAGGAATCCCTGCATTGCCACAAGATTGCTTTTTCTGAATGGGAAGCATACAAACCTTTGTCGGAGGGACACAGAGTATTGTCGAGACATGACATTTGGCTAGTTCTCGATAAAATACCGGGAAAACGGCTACGCTAAAGGACAGATTAGGGTTTCAATCCATTGCTTGAATCAGGCTTTACAATTGTGCAGCAGGAACGTGTTTTCCATTCATTTTAAACGTCTTCCTTTTCAGAACCTTCCGCCTACATTACCCACAATGCAACTGTACTGCAAGCAGATCAGTCAGATATTCAGATGTGTTCCACTAGTAGCAGCTAATGTTGCTTTGAGCCTTTAGCAGGTCTTGTAAGCTCACTTCTTGTTACCTACAGACCTTCAGATTAGATTTTTTATTTTGAAACTTTTACTTCTGGAGCCCCATCCAGCAGCTCTTACTCGTGTGACACCCCTTGAGGTCATTTATCAGACTTCACACAGCTCCCTCTGGAGCCACAAAAGGCTTCACACAGCTTTTGCTGTATCGCTCCTCAAGAACTGTAAACAGACTTTGATGTGTAAAATAGGGTTGAGTCGCGTTATATAACATTAAATAATTATTCACTTTGACAGCCTGCCAAAGCAATAATTCACTTGTTGAAGAGAGGGGACTCTCCTAAAGCTGTGAGTGGTTCGCCATGGTCACACTGCATATTCTGCAATACGTGATACTAATGGTGTTTTCTGGTTTAACTGCCAACCCCCAGATCCCTATTTTACAGCTGTGTTATTCAGCTTCTTTTTGACTTTCCCGGCATGTCTTATACACCCCATCTCTAAGCCCTAATTAACAAGTGGATGTTTTCCTCCAGGGGCGTGAATGTGTATGTTTGAGTGTGTAAGTGGGGTTGTGAGTGTGAATTTTCGTATTAAAGCTATAAGAAAGCACAGCAGGAGCATCTAAATTGTCGGTGCTACTAAACAATGGAAGCTGTGGTTAAAAGTAAAAATAAAATATTGTTTACTATAACATACAACCATGTCCTTGGCCCTCTAGTACTCTTTCATGTTTGCATGTGGCACTCACTTCCACCCACACACATGCTGTCCACTCTTTATCAATCCATTACTCCAATCACCCGCGGCCTCCAGTTGTATTGTGTCTATGGGATGGCTCTATCGGTCTTGCTTGGCCTCAGCTTCGCACACAGAGCATGACAAATGAGAGAGGCCTCTCCCTCATTACCTGAACTGTAATCACTGTGTCGGCTGATAAGATATCTGTCACACTTCATGCTCAGTTATTGACAACATTACCAATCCAGATCAGTGCTCCCTGTGAAGACATGATGAAACAGAACAAATGCCAAATGCGATTGATCGATGCACTTTTGACCTTTTCTGTGATTTCTGTGTTTTATGAAGCAGACTCGATTTATTAGTTTAGAGGTGGCCTTGGAAAAAATGCGCAGCACATTCATCTGGCACAGATGAGGGCCCACACATGATAATATACAAACAATTGAAACACATGCACTCATTGTGTTGTCGTCTTGAAGAATCTGGCAGCCAGCTTGCACACATGGAGAAAGTGGCTTGATGGAGCAACTACTGGCGAGGGGTCTGCCTTCAACTCCCAGCCCAGTTCCCGAGAGGAGCCCCAGGCCAGAGCGAGATAAGAGCCCAACTGAGGAGGCTGCTCTCAGCTTGGCTCACTTCTGTTGTTAGCTCGTCCCCTGTGCTCCCCCCGCAGGTCTGTTTGAGCAGCCTCACTTAGTTGAATGAAGCCGAACATGATTCAACTGAAAGAAAACCTCGGTTAGGAAGAATAGACATGGCCTTTATGGAGTCACTTATGAGTGAAGTTTCTGAAGTCACAATCAGACGGCTGGAGAATACACATTCGATATCAAATACACTAATTAGTGGTGCATTGCTTTGCCCTTTTGAAGCTTTTCAACTGTGACGGCCCCTACACACGGCGGCGTGCCTTGACGCTTGCCGGCGGGCATGTCTGAAGCTAGACTAACAACCAATCACTTGAATCTCCCGCCCCGGACACACAAGCAGCGGTTTGATTGGCTAGAGCTTGTACTGGCATATGATTGGATTGGCTGACGCTTCCGTCGAAGCTTCAAAAGTAGAACATTGCTCTACTTTTGAAGCGAGCAACGCTTTGCTCCCACAATGCAGTTCGGCGAAGCGTCACCCCACTTTGAATGGGGTGACGCTTCAACGCACGCCGCCGTGTGTAGGGCCCGTAAGGCAACATGATAAAACAGCACACACAGCCTAAGAATAGATCTTTGGCTTTAAAACGGACCACATATGACTTGGAGGTTTCATGTAATTGCGTGCTGTTCGATGTCCAAGGCTCTGTGTTCAGAGAATGTGTACTTTGGTGTCCATGTGTCTGTTTGCTCACAAGCATAGGTATGGGGTTGTGTTGGTTGGAGGCCTGCCCCTTCACAGTGATTAGTCATACATAAAGATGTGGTCGGGAGGCCACATTACGTAATCCAGCCCAGATGTAGGTGGAGACTTTGAAGCCTAATGCTGAGCTGGAAGCCGTTACTCCTCCGTAACCCCAGAGCGATTGTTTTCCCTTTGACTTTGGCTCAGAGGTTTCCCAGAAAAAACGAGTTTCAGACGAGTCAGCTTGATAAGAGTGTTGGATGATGTGAGAGGACTTGTCTAAAGCTTGCCGTCTTGTCTGGAGAGGTGCTGGGAACAGCCTGCATGCTGTTTGGCCATTTTAATCCCTTGATGTTATACTCGGTTTTGGGTTTTGTACAAAAATCCTGTCCACACTTGTTTTGTTATTTTCTAGTTTCCTGCAACCTTTTCCTCTCCGGTGGTGATGCATGGTGTTTGTCTTCAAATTGAGCAACACAGAATGGAGAAAAAAGATAACCTAAAAGATGACCACGGTTCAAACAGAGTCTTAAAGTTGCCGGATTTATTTTTGTAATCTTTCCGCAAAGGGAGAACACTCCTAGACTTTGACATTTCAGTTATCGTTTGACTATTTGTGTCCTTTGTTCACTGCTTGAAAAGCTGCTTTCCCCTCTTTTCTCCCTCTTGTGAAGCTAAATGTGTTTAACGGGAGCAAAATGCTGGGGAGCGTGACTATCAACAACCCATTAAAGGCAGTTTTGTTGTTTAGACTTCTATTCTGTCCATTTATGTCGTAAGTTCCCGTACCAGTGCTCACTGAAATGAAGCATGCTCTATTCTAATGGCGCAGTTCACCTCATCCCGTTGTGCAGTCAGCTGAGTCTGGTCATTGTTCGTATGCTTGAACTTGTCACTGCTCTGTATAATGTAACAAGACCCTGAACAAGGGTTTCTTAGTTTATTGCTAGAATATATATCTTTCCTTTGTGAATATGTAATGGGAAAATGCTTTGGGAGGAAGACAATTGGCATATTTGCATTAATATCCAATTCCCTTGAAACTTTAGCCTTTAATTTGACCTACTTTTGTTGTATTTTCCGAGGTGTGATCCTCTGCTTATGTAACATGCATGGTGTCTGCTCTTCCTGATAAAGGCTTATAGTAAATTGATTTGTATGCTCTCTACATGAACGGTCAGCAGCACTTTAAAATCATAGAAGAAGTATTCCTCAATACCAACGTCTCAAGAATGGAGGGACAATTAGTCCTAAAAAAGTGAATCTGTAGGGACAGATATATATGGAGCCGGTCTAAAAGGCGGATTTAAAACTCAAAGTATGGCAGCAGAAGATTCAGTACCAACCGATCGCTCTGTAAACAAACAGTCCAGTAACCACAGCAGCACTGTTTTAACTTTCTTTCTTTTTGGCCACATGTCTCTAATAACGCAGAGACGTTTGCTCGTCAATTAACGGTAGCTGCAGCTGACACACATTTCCCACCCGCTATCTCTACTTGTACATCCCAGTGTCACAGACTGAAAAGACTGACAAATAGCTTATGGCTCATTGGTTTATGTTGGAGCCGGCAAAACATACCATTTACTTCGAGGGCCCTTCAGTGAGGAGCCTGAATGAAAGATAAACAAAGCTAACTCTAGTTCGCAGGTTGCTCATTGGAATAAATGGGCTGCGTCCACCCCTGAGGTTCAGATTACTGGCATAGCTACAGATTTGCTTCCTGTGGGAAAGTCTGAGGCCACACAGTGCAACCTCTCCTGAGGTAATCATTATCATTTCTATCATGCGCTTGTTAAGGGCCAACTTCATAGCTGGAGCTGTCTGTGTCCTTGAGGCATCCCACAAGCTGCCCGTCACCTTTTAGAGGGACAGATCCTTAGACACTGACAGCTAAGCAGCTATTATCCTGTCGCAGCCGTCTAACCGGTTGGCAAAGGACAAGCAAGCTGTCAATCACTGCTTTTGTCATGAAGGGAAACATTGTGATGGAGACTTCCAATATGCCCTTAAAGGTCCCCTATGATACTGTTTTCCATCAATATATTAGGTCTCAGATATTTATAAAACATGTCTCTGAAGTGTTTGGCTCCAAATACCAAACAGATCATTGCAGCATTACCCATAATCCTCTCTGTTTTAGTCCTGTTTCAAAGGTGCTGATTCTCTGTCTGTTACTTTAGATCAGGGATGGGCAAATGGCGGCCCCTAGTTACGTCGCAAGCTGCGTACATGATTTTGTTCGGCAGCCAAATACCGCAAAAATAATCTGTGACGCGTTTGTGTGTATTGCGTTTGTTTCCCGGGGCAACCCTCACAAGAAACACCGGCTGTTGTTATGCCTGCTGTGACATTAAGTTACCGCTTGTAATTATGCCTTTACAAGCTTAAAAGTTGTTTTTATCATCTGAATTTGTCAATATGTTTAATATTCTAAAAACCAAAACTATGTTTATTTGAAATCGGATGAAAACAAACTGTCCCGGACCCTGCCGTGTTATCTATGATTACTACGCTTTGCATTCATAATTTCAGCGGGAGGGGAGTGGTGCTGAGGAACAGCAGAGTGCGGGCTGACAGGTGTCTGTGTTGACGTTCCCCTTATTGTGGAATAAGGGGAATGCAGAGACTGGCTACAAGTGTTTTAGGTTCAAGTTAGACAACTATTGTCTGGGTTAGTGTTCATGACTTCATGTGTATGTCATCTAATGGTTAATCTCAATACACACACATTTTCCGTGCTTTCCAATAGTTTAAAATAGTTTTATTCCACTGTTAAATAACCTGTTCAATACAAACATGCCACTTGTAAAAATGAAATAACATTTCTGTGAACTGATATTTGTTTAGTGAGCCTATTAGAGGATGTTCCCTGAAAGACTGTAACATGTCAATGAAGACAGGTTTTTATATAAATGGATCGGGACAAAAAGTGAGCAAATCTTTGTTCCTTAAACTTTCAGAATCTCTTCACACAGAGGGGACACATGTTGATGTATAAAAGACATGAACAAGTGGATTTTGCATAATAGGTGCCCTTTTAAGGCTTTTATCCAAGCGTGCAAACAAATAATTAATGTTGCAGACAATCTAAGTATGAAAACTGTACGCCCGAAGCGTGTTTTGACTGGATTCTATTCTGGATCAGATATTTAAGGGGAGAGATAAGGTCAGCAGAGATTTCTTTAAAACGTTGGCACACGCTTCTAAACAAACCAAAGAAAAGCTCGTTCCAGTCTCCAGTTGATTCATGCAGGTCTATTTGTTTGTGCTAGCGGGCTCTGCTTCCAGACACAACAACACATACCGGTTCAATATAATGCAATCCAGTACAATAGCCTTGCAGTAAATAGCTGGTATCAAGGCCTTTACCAAGTTTGTAGCCGCCGGGTATCAAAACACTCAGACGTTCAACGTTTCTATAACACCCGGAGCAAAGTAACAATGTGGAAGAGGTCAAAGTAAAGCAATACGTCATGCTGTCAGTGTGGTTGGCACAGAGATGGTTAATCTGTTCCCTCGAGGGACATGAGGCTGACCTCTGACCCTCCCACCTCTTCACCTCAGGGCCCACGCGTGGTGTCTTTAATGGTCCAAAAGTCTGGTGTGAATGGAGGTCTGTGCATGTATCGTTCTATCGGACAAAGAGAGAGTCTGCTTTATACATTTGAATTGAGATTTGTGTTCATTTGAATGAGCTTGAGTTTCTTTGTGTATTTTTCTTCCTCTGCCTGATCAGTTTTTCAGTCCATCCGTAACTCTGTTTGTGTTCTGCCCCATGACTCTCCGTTCCACTTCTCTCCATCTCCCTTTCCTCGGTTCCCCCGAGGGATTGGACGTGTGTGTGTGTGTGTGTGTGTGTGTGTGTGTGTCTATACTCCAACAGAGAGAAGGTCTTCTTTTGTCTCGACATGATAACCTTAAGTCACATAACGTTTTACTAATGAGCTTTAGAGGTCTGTGATTAGTTTTTGTTATCATTCCACAGAGCCAGGCTGTTTACGCCCTCTCCAGCTAAGCTACGTTAACCAGCTGTAACTTCATATTTAACTTACAGATGTACCGAGAATGAGGACGACCTTCTCATCTAACTCTCCAACGGAAAGCAAACAAGTGAATTACCCAACATGTTGAACTATTCCCGGTATTACAAATTCACTAACGTTACTGCCATGTAGCAACCAGACCCTCTGTGGTTACATCCTCCACAAGGCATTACTCATGAGTGAGACTTCAAACTAATGTGGAAATAATTTAGCAAACAGTTTCATCTGTTTATAATAATAACCTTTTATTTCCAATAGCGGCTGAATAGCAGAAAAATGTGACCAACAAAAAGCCGATCTGATGAAAAGCCTTTCTCATTGTAGGATGGAACTTACGCTTGTGGGGACTGAAAATGAGACGTTCAGTAATGTGTGTGTGTGTGTGTGTGTGTGTGTGTGTGTGTGTGTGTGTGTGTGTGTGTGTGTGTGTGTGTGTGTGTGTGTGTGTGTGTGTGTGTGTGTGTGTGTGTGTGTGTGTGTGTGTGTGTGTGTGTGTGTGTGTGTGTGTGTGTGTGTGTGTGTGTGTGTGTGTGTGTGTGTGTGTGTGTGTGTGTGTGTGTGTGTGTGTGTGTGTGTGTGTGTGTGTGTGTGTGTGTGTGTGTGTGTGTGTGTGTGTGTGTGAGGACAGCTAGTCATCTGTTCAGCGTGGTATGTGAGACAGCATGCTGCAGCTGGTCATATGACTCCCTGTGATGAGTCAGAGAAGACAGTGGGAGTCCTGCTCTCCATCAGCTGCAGACCCTCCTCTCATGCAGCAGCGTTGAGAGCATAAAGGAGGCGACGGTCGGGGGTCATTTTGTGTCCGTGGTGGCAGATTGTTTGTTGACAGAGGGAGCATATGGGCAGCATTGGAAAAGTGGTGTTTGTGTGTGAATGAATGCACACAGAACTGTTTGGATCAGTGCCTGGGATAATTAAGACACAAGGTGGTTGCATTGCACAAGGCAGCCTAGTTACCAAGTGGCATTATTTTGGCCAGATTTGAGTGTTTTCTTTTATATTATACCCAGTAGCTGGTTTAGAAATAGTGCTTCAATTATAGCCAGACAGACCCTAGACTTACCACGCTAATTGTCATTTTTGAGAGTTACAATATATTCTTTAATCTTGTTTTTCTGTTTTCTTTGCACAAACAAACTTGGTGTGGCTCCCCACAACTCTAACAAACTTGACAGTACCCTCTGGTGTTCAATTTATGTAATGGATACATATGTTGCAGATTTGAGTAGATCATTTGATTAATTGTAATTGTCATAAGAATTCAAAGTTACTGTTTTATATAGTAAAATAATAGCACACAAGACTGTTGACGGTGTTGCTATGGTGTTGGATTATCACAGAGCTAGAACAATACATCTCAATGTGCGTTGGTAAAAGACACTAAAAAACAGATGATATACAATAGAAAGATGTTTTATAATAGAAAAGCTCTGTGTCTGTTAGCAAATATCCCAGGAGGTAAAGAGGTGGATAGCTGGAGGAAGGTTGCCGGCACAATCACTGTCTGTTATTACATCAGTGCTACTCACAATCTGCTGAACTTCCTTTGAGCGAGGTATTGAATGCTAAGATGCTCCAAGGGCGTTTCACGGTGGGAGACCTTCTGCTCTGAAATCAGTACAGTATGTGCAGGGCCATTAGTGGATCAAAAATAAAACAAATGTAATCTATTTCTCTCCCTCGTTCTGAGTGAAAATGTGATTTGACAATTTTGCCTCAGTATGAAGTGTGCATGCTTTTTGAGCAGCCTCCTGGCAGAGGATAGATATAGCTTTCCACTCTGCCACTCACTCTGTCACACGGCTGCCATCTCTTCCTCAGGGTCTCCTCTCTGGAGAGCTGGCGTGTCAGCTGGAGACGGTGCTGAGGTGGAGGGTTAGAGGTGTCGGATCTAACTGGGATATGGAGGAGATGGAGGAGGAGGAGAGAGGGCCATTCGGAGGTTATCATCTAAAATGAAGATGATTACCCTTCGCACAGATTTGTTCTAGGGTACTCAGAGGATTTATTTCCCTCCCACAGCTTTGAATGAACTATTTCTGGTAATGGAAGTGAGCTGGAGCATACTGTGGAGGTCTTTCCCTATTCATCCTTTGCCAGCCACGAGCCAAAGTGATGACCTGTGAAGTTGTAAGGCTGTCCCTCTGAAAAGCATTATCGTTATTGTCCCTGCACAGCGAATTGACTCCTACTTGGGTTTTTTTTCTCAACTCGGAGACTTTTTCAGCTATACTGAAACAGACTGAACGTACATTCACACACTATCTCCACCCCACCGTAAACAATCATGATCCTGGCAGCCTATTTAGCTGATGGATACGGTATTGACGTTATGGCCTCTTGCTCCATCTGCAATGGGCTGACATGGTTGGTTTGCTGCGTTTGGAGGGAGTTCGCTGAGGCGGATGGATTGACTCGAGTATCGATAACTCTCTTCTTGGCCGAGGACGGATGTTTTATGGCCGCAAGAGGACGGGATACTGAGGTTAGAATGGAGAGAACCTGGCAAGGAACTCTGGACTGTATCCGTCAGTGAAACTGTATATCTCAGCGGAGTGCGATGAGCTGATTCTTAGGACTTAAGCATCTGGAAAATAAATCACTCGTCTCATTGGTTTGGTTTTTACTTCTCTGACTTTTTACAGAACCTCTGAATATTCACACAGATGAGATTAGACGAGATTACACTTTAATGATCTCCTTTGGGCTGACTAGTCTAGTTCAGCCAGAGCCTTGTGTTTCTTCTGTCATCCATTGAGATGGTGCTTTTATTGTAACAATTCAGAACTCGTAATGGCTGAGGATTTGCTTGTTTCAGGGTTTAAATTGGGTACGCTTTCCAACCCTAACACACCCGGCTGTCTGTTATGAAACATAATATGGGGAACAAAGCAGAAGACATTATGTTAGTGCCGGGCTATGGATATTGCCCACTAAATACCCATTTCGATATTGCGATTATAATATAGGGTTGACTATTGGTGCTTTCACAAAATAATTACAAAATAACACAAAGATTTTTGATAAATAATCTAAATGATGTGGATTGAATGACTAAGCGGGTAAAGGCATATAATAAAACGGCTAGAAAAGCCTGTTGAGTAAAAAGAAATGGCATCACTTTACTATAATTCAGCCGTTAAAACCAAGTAAAAACACTAATATCCCAATACCCAAAGTTTAATATGTAGTATTATATATGAATATCTATATAAAGCTGATAACCTGCCCAGCCTAATTCTGATAGTATGAGTACATCTTGCAAAACGAAATATGTGTCCAACTTTTCCACTTTTCTACTCGCTCTGAACTTTTGCCTCAGAATACAATCTTTCACTCATTTATTTTCCTCTGTCGGTGTTGTCATCCTCGATTTGCTAAAAAGTCACGCGCTGGACCTTTGTGAAAACACTCGGGTGCATGCTAAGGCTCTGCTCTAATATCGGGCACTGACCATGCATCTGTTTGAATCCCGCTGTGTGTCCTGAGCGCAGGTTATTGATGGAGGCAGATTAAAGTAGCTGCAGTCTGCCGGCGAAATGGCTTTAGCTTTTCTTTTCTCGTCTCGCATAAACCCCTAATGGCCTCATAGGATCAATTGCAGTCCTTTCTATAAAGGTGCTCACTCAGAAACTCATTATTTAGCCGGCCCGCATTAGCTTATTTGGGTTGTTAATAGGTTAGTTGGTGTGTGCAAGTGTGTTGGGTTTATGTGTAACATTTCTTCTCTTTTCTTCTACTTATCCTATTGGCATTCTAGGTTTGTGCAATCGACTCTCACTTAAAGTTGAGATAAGTTTAGGAAAGATTTCCCTTGTGATGGGAATATGAACATCTGTTATTATAGTCGGCAATAATATCTACAAATCGGGCAACTTTACTTCTGTCTGTTTCATATGTGAGATGAAATGATGTCCATGTTGATCCAAAACAGAAAGTAGACTTTGTACTAGCGCTGCATATCTGTTGAGTGGATAAAGCTATTTTTCTGAGTTGCTCTAGTTTGAGTCTTGTTGAGTCACCTCTCGCTGTGAGGAGCATCATGCATGCTGCTCCTGAGGGCTCAGATGTACACAGCACACATCGATCTAACCACAAGCATACATGAAAGAAGCTGGGACCCACATGTGCCGCACACGCTCTCACACTCGGACGAGAAACAGAGCGTGAAGAAATCCTCCTCTGAGCCTCAGCATGCAGAATGGTTTTCTGTTGGTACCCTTCGTCCACATGATGCTGGACTCCGTTCTGCTCTCTTTTACTTTCCGCTGTTTGATGACAGGGTTTGGTTTGTGTAAATATCCAGGACGACGGACAGGGAACAGTTTTTTGTTGAACCAGCCTGTTTTTGTTGCTGTTCGAAATACATTTTTGTTTGTATGCTTTGGGTTTAGGATTTACTGAAAAAGATAAAACATGTTCCTGCTCTAAACATGGCAGTGATTTTGTTCTCGTTGACTAGTTTAAAATCTTAATGCTTAGTTAAGTTAACCGTCTGATGAATATAGATTCAAAGTTCAAGTTTGAAGGTGATTTAAATCTTCTCTATTTAATAGGCACATTTCCATATTTTCATGAACACACTTCTTCAAAACCAATTCTTAGGATTAAGTACACCAATACGGAATTTAGATGATTTCTGAATTTTTATATTTTGGTGATAGTGTGTTTTCAAAGTCCAGATGTCAAATAATTTTATATCAAATGCATTTATTTTATTTCTAATTAAATAGAAGAGTGCTGAAAAGGATTTAGTTCAGTTCCTCTCTCGTGTCGGTGCTGGTTGCTTTGAAACAGGCCATTAAGGCAGCTAATGAAATGTCAGATGCATGATCAGATAGACATTTTAATATATTATGTCAATATTTAGAAACATGAATCAACTGAAGCTTACTGTTTGCAATGGTGGCATCAAATAGATGAAGTCCTAGCAAACAATGATCACTCTTGGTTGTTAAAGAAATTCCAGTGGCTGTTCGTTTTCTTTTGTCAAACAAATACTAAATATTTAACTAATATATTACATAAAGGAACACATATAAATGTAGTACGGTGTAGTGAGGAGAAGATCAGGTCCTGGTCTGATACTAGTCAGTGTGTGTCCTACTTCTCATAGATCAAACTTTATAGAGTAAACCATTCTTGACTTAATGCAAACCTGTATTTCAACAGAAACCCATCTTGCTACTCAGTACTGCTGAGTCAAAGGTTTCTCTCATTATGCGCTTTCACACCAAGTACTTTTCCCAGGAATAGTTCCGGGAACTTTTATTTCCTGGAACTATCTAGTAAATCGCGTTCACACCGGAATAAGTCCCTGAGGGAGCCGCTGACGTCACTTCTTCTTCTGCTTTGGGTTTACTGGCAGGCCGCAAACAACTTCACGGCGTATACTGCCACCCGAAGTCCCCGGCCGGAAGTCCCCGGAGTTGGGGAGCCTTCCGAGTAAATCGCCAGAACGTCGACACCTCCTCATCTCCACCACTCCCATGTTTTTTTTTTGTTGCCATAAGTTAGTTTCTCTCCGTTGGTGCGCTGGGCTAATGCTAATGCAAGCAAATAAAATGGCGGCTTCACAAAAACTTTTCAGAGTTTTACGGGCCGTGGTTTGCAATCCGCCCAGCCAATCAGAAATTGGAACCTTTTTCTCCCCAGGAAAGTCTATAAAGGGGTGAAAAGGTTCACAAAATGTTCTAGTTCCAGATCTTTTTGGTGTGAACGCAAAATCCCAGGAACTATCGGAACTCGCCCTGGGAAAAGTACTCCGGTGTGAAAGTGCCTAATGTCAGCTCTCGTTGAGAAGCAAATTACTGCCGTGTGCTTTTGTTGTCTAACCATTTGATGTGAGTGCACAGTATGATATCTTGTACATACTATATCATAAAATAGTAATATTTTCACAGCTGTTTCAGTGCCTTTGTTGAAAGTCTTTGTCTAATGAAAGACACTAACCATCTCCGACAACTTGAGAAGGTTTACGCTTCATCACCAGAAGTACAGGAAGCAGTGCCTGTCACGTTTTGGAGCTGTGTTTATCTCCTCTTTCTTCACCAAAAGAGCTACAGTCGCTGCAATTTGCCAGATGTGAGATGGCAGGCCTATTATCAGCTTCAACCCTCCCTGCTCTCGCTGTGAAGAAAAACCTAGATATTGTCGGAGGCGTGTTTGGACAGCCTTTCCCGAGTCTGGTTTATGCATCAGTAAGAAACCACACAAGCTGCTCAGCCCTATGTGTCAATCACATCTGCACACGCTGACTGGCTTTCATCTGAATCTTTTATGTTCCAGACGACGTCAAAGATTCACCAAAACGATAAGTGCTGCTGCGGCCGTTACAGTCAATGAGATGATAAAACATTTGTGACAGGCATGCGGCTTTTTACACAAGACCCTTTACTCATAGCTTCTGTCACTGGAACTGATTTGGACGTGTCCCTTTGTCGATAATCAACAGTTTAGCTGAGGTCAACCGAGGCCCGGGGGCAGAGGCATGAGTCAGTGAAACGACAGGAAGTGCGGATTTTCTTATTTCAATTGAATCAAAAAAATAATCTGTCGATGTATTTTATCTCTTGGTTTTAAAGGCCGGTGTGTTGGCGCACACGCTCCGTATTAGTAGGCCAAATGTGATTAAGCCAATTCAAAAAGAGCTTGTTTATTGTGTGTAAACTCCCTTTGCACCCCACCACAGTGATGGCTTTAAATGTATCTATTTCGAGGGAAAATAAGTGGGCTGGGAATTAACACACTTTTTGAGTCATTGCATAAAATAAACATCTACTGGGATCTTCCCATTTTCTATGATTTTTCTAAAGCGGCACCCTTAAGCATTAGCTGTTGAAAGGTTACAGAGACATCTTCATTGTTACTACTTCCTTTTGTTAGAGGAAGTAAAATAAATAAAAGAGCATTTTGCTTTCATATACCGCTTTAATGCTTCACATTTAGTACATTTTTTAAAGATGTCTGCTTCTATGATTCAAAAGGCTTGCATCCCACTCTGTTTACCTCCAGTCAAATCAGTCTTAAATGACAGAGAGTAGATATTTAAAATGTGGCAATCAAAGACAAATGCTATTTAGCGTATATTTCTGTTTAGTTCGATGGTGCTCACATGGCGCATGGTGCTTGAGCTTTGTGACATCGCTTGTATTTTAGGTAATAGCGTAGGGCAGCAGAGTAGAAGAGATAAGGGTATGTTTACCACCCACCAGGCCCGTCTTCAGGCTCTGAAAACCAGCGCAAACAAACATCCACAGAAAGCCTAGCTCGATTTATTTCCCATGTTTTTGTTCCCATCAATACACATGTATGCCTGAGTGCGCAATCACATGTCTTTAAATAAATCTTGTCCTAATGTTGAGCGTCTGCTTGTATCCAATTACGCCCACCGGCGTTTCTCCTTAAAGTAAGCAGCACATTAGTGTAGAGGCTTTTAGAGCATCCTGCCATCATCTTTTGGTTATTTACTTTTGATGCAAGCCTGTGTTAATTTACAAACACCTCGGCTCGACCGATGTGTTTTCAAAGGCGAGATATTTACACAAAAAACTCTTATAAGCTAATGTGGGTGTTAGATAGCGATTGAAAGGGAATGAAGGTCAAAACAAGTCAGATGAATAGGAAACTACATGAAATTGTTGTTGTTTAGCAATTGTGTTTGAATCTCTTAATGGTAGAGGAATGGGTGTATGCATTTCGAGCTAATAAACTGTGTGCATGGTGAATTCACTTTGAATTAAAAGTAATAATACATATTCATTTAGAAGAATAATGCAACATCTCGAGACAAAAAGTCCCTTACTGAAAGAAAAACAGCAGTGAAGGAGAAATAAAGCGCGTTTCATATATCAACTTCGCTGTATGAAAATAAAAAAGCTGCTACATTAATCCATGTCAATATGATTTCACACCACCATAACTCTCAAGCAGCTAATGACAAAACAAAAGACTCCGCGAGGGCTGAACGATCAATGATTCGCTGATTAATGCTATATCAACAAATCGGCTGTGCCCCTCTGATGTTTTTAATGTATGCCTCTGTATAAATTGAACTCATGAAATATCCAATACTTACTTCCGAATGTGTTTTGTGCCAGTCAGTGGTGCCACAATGCATCTCTGCAGAAATGGAAATGTGCATTTTTGTATTTCTTTTTTTACTGTATGCAACACAATGCTAACCTGTGCTTCTTTTTCTCTGTTTTCCCCCATTTGCTGCTGCGATGATTGCTGCGTCTGCTGCGCCTTTTCAACAGGTAATGTGATGTTTTTCTTTCTCTCTTTCCATCAGCCTTATCCGTGTTATTCTGCAAGGCTCTGGCCTGCAAACAACAGAGTCAAAGACATCGATAATAGGAGTTATTTAATAGATATGACCTCACCAGGGCACGGAAAATACATTTATTATTTCACATAATCTCCTGCTGGAGAGCTGCACTTAAACTAATTTAACGGTGCAAGCAGAGAATAAAACGGCGTTCACGATGAATATTTCAGTTTTTCAGTGTGTGTGTGTGTCAGGGGGTTGAAACAACAACAAAAACGTGCCTGTGTGGCACTTGAGTGGTATAAGCTTGGTAGCAGGACTCTCCATAGCTTTATTGAGGCATTGTATTTTTGGAGTTGGCTGTCTGACACTAAAAAAAGAAAATCCCCTCCCAGAAAAAAAATCAGACTGGTTGCTTTGAATGAAAAAGGAGCTTTCGGTTTAGATCTGCCCGCTCTGTGCGGAGCTCAGTGAGGATATAACCTCGCTTTAATCCCTCGAGGCCCATCTGGTGTGTGAGTGTGTTTATTTGTGTGTGTGTGTGTGCACAAGGATGCCTCATTGCCCTCTTTCACAACTGTCCATATATCAAATCCTCTGCCGACCCTTCGCGCCCACTTGCCCTCTCTGTCCGACCTCTGTGTTGTTGTTTTATGTTCCCGTCCCTCCCTCTCAGCCTCTCTCCTCCTCCTCTTCACATTTTGTAATCCGCCCATTTGATTGTCTTAAACCACGGTGATTGCAAGCCGCCCTCCTCTTTTTTACACTTGTTTATCTTGAACCTCTTTACCTCCTTGCATCCATCTCCTCCTTCCTCTCTTTCCTCCTGACCCTGCCATCCCATCAGCCTCCATGGTAGCATGATAATTGAAAATATTGTCAAAGAATATTGTGTCAGGTGTCAGGTGGTGTTTGGGGGATGTGAGATGTGGCTGTGTTAAAGGGTGTGACATGATGGCGCCTTACATTAAGGGTATAGACAGATGATACTCCGCCCAGCAGCTACATTTCAGACTTTATTTAGTCTGTCAGTGTTGTTCTCTGAACGGTGGATCCTGTGAGTTCGGCCTTGACTGACAGTGTTTTTGTTTACTGGATCCTTGTTCAGCTGATTTTCATTTCCCACAAAGTATTTATGTTTCTCCATGTATCTCGAAAGTCAAAATGTTTTGTCCTGAGCTCATGTCTTTGTTGTCATTGCATAATGACGGCCCCTCAGGGGGCTGTTAATGCTCTCGAAAATGTCATAATGTGACAGACCCTGTTACCCAAGATGACTATCTAGTGCTGGTGTCTAATGCATTATACAGTATATGTGCACTCTGGGATGTTGTGCTCATGTTTATGTGTGTGTCAGCTTGTCTGAACAAACGAGTCAGCATCCTGAGATCAGGAGAATCGGGGTCTGTTCCTCGCTGTGCCGGTAGCTCGTCTCTGACTCCATCGAGTGTTTAGATGCAAGGCGGAGATTATGAACTGATTAATTTGCAAGGGGAAGATTTCGGGGGGCCAAAGGAGAGGCGGTGGCGGTGAGCTAAGCATCTGGGATTATCCAGACTTAATGGAGGGAATAAAGCGGTCTATGGGTGGCAATCCGCTTTCCATCAGCACAGATTTCCGTCACATTGTCGTGTGATGTCACACTGAAGGAACCCTGCAGTGGAGAGGGCGGGGCCAAACTCCAGGCCGCCATGACAGTGACTTCAGAATGAGATGGTTTAGTACGACTTCTTTACTTTAAAGGTAACCTATTATGCAAAATCCACTTGTTCATGTCTTTGATACATCACCATGTCTCCCCTCTGTGTAAAGAGATTCTGGAAGTTTCAGGAACAAAGATTCTCTCCTGACCCATTTATATAAAAAAACCTGTCTGAAAATGAGCCGATCAGATTTTGGCCACTTTATGATGTCATAACGATGTTTTGGCTTGTGTAACCATTAGCCAATCACCAACCAAGGTAATCCCCCCCCTCACCTTATCACCTGAATCTCCTAGAGCACCATTGTGTTCTTTTTAACCAAATATCTCTGAGGGGCGTGGGGAGGGGCTCCTTATTTTCATCTAAAGTAACAGACAGAGAATCAGCACTTTTGAAACGGGACTGAAACAGAGGGGATTATGGGATGCTGCAATGATCTGTTTGGTATTTCGGCCAAACACTTCAGAGACATGTTTGTATATATCTGACACCTATAATATATTGATGAAAAACAGTATAATAGGGGACCTTTAAACTCGGGAAGAGCCATGAAGAGTAAACAAAAACAAAAAGTTGATGTCCTTCCATTCATGGGCAGGCTTGATTTTGCAAGTAAAGAGAAGTGATGACAGAAGTCGTGCATCGCTGCAGAATGACATTAGGGGAAATCTTGTCAGAGGAACATGTCTCGGGAGTAATGTGCAGTACCGGAGTCCACCAGAGAGGCAGCTGCTGCGGGACATTAGCCTGCGTACTGCGTAGCCTTCCCTGCCCTGAAGAAGAAGTGATCCTTCCTAGTGCCTGATGAGTTTTAAGCTCATAGCCTATAAAGTTATGGATATTAGAAAGTTATTTTCATCAAAGCAGGCGCTGCAGCAGCAGCAGTATCAGCAGCTGACAACAATGTCATCACCAGCAGTGAAGAAATGAATGATGTTTCAGGTTTGTGAATCTAATGGTGATATCTGCACTCTGGCTGACTGAGTAAGAAGTGAAAAAGAGTGATGTAACGTTAATGTTATAGCTAGTAAACATGGAGTAACCACACTAAGTATACCCTTATGTGTTAGTATGTATACAGAACATGACTAAAAATTATTCTAAGATGTAACGTTAACCCTTCATACCCCAGTCTACTTTTAAGACACTAAAATAACGTATTCCAATTTTTATTTTGTTTTCGCGCGTGGAATTATACCGGCTCTCGTTTCAGCACACATAACAACGGAACCATAGCAACGGAACTGACAGGCAACAGTCAAAAACGGGACTCTTACGGCCCGTCCACACAGCGGCTTTTGGTGGGCGTGTCTGAAGCGCAACCAACAACCAATCACATGAATCTCCTGCCCCTGACCCCCAAGCAGCGGTTTGATTGGCTGGAGCTTGTACTGGCATATGATTTGATTGGCTGATGCTTTCACCGAAAGCTTCAGAATCTTCAAAAGTTGAACATTGCTCAATTTTTGCAGCCTGAAACGCCAGGAAAGCTCCGCTCTGCTTCCCACAATGCAGTTCGGCGAAAAGTGACGTCACCCCATTCAAAGTGAATGGGAAGTATGTATGTAAACGACTGTATTTGAGTGAGTTAAGGCATTAGTTTGCTTCATTAAAGGGTGTTAATGAATAAGTGTTCTCCAGTGCCTTTTGTCCGCTTTAAGGTATTATTAAGGTAGGGTTAATGTTGCTCTCAAAGTGCACCAGATTGATACTCTTAACTATAATATTTAAAACAAAAAAAAACAAAAAAATCTTCCCGGGGGAGCATGCCCCCGGACCCCCCTAGAGTAGGCTACGACCCCCCTAAAGGATGTTCAGTCCACCCCCTACTTGTAAAAAAATAGCACTTTACCCCTGCACTCCCCCCCCCCCCCCCCCAACAACTCCTGGGCTAAGCTCCGGATCTCCTACAATCCTAAATCCGCCACTGGTCAGCTACATTAGCTACTGTGCGTTCGTTAACTGTGCGGAGTCACTGTGGCACAGACCGCACCGCTGGTGAACAGCTGTTAGAACGGGCCGTTCAGGTGTTCAGAGCAGAGCGTGATGTGAACTGAAAAGTTTTTCTGTCGCAATATCATTTAAGGAATCGTTGAGCTAGCTAGCAAGCTAGCATATATTGTCACTATCTGCTAACGTTAGCTTTAGCCTTCATTTTCTAATAGTTTTTTTCATAGGCTATAAACGGAGGTGTTATAAGTATAGATAATGTGCTAGAGTAAAAGTAGAAGTACTCAGATGTTGTTCTTAAAAGTAGAAGTACTCAGATCTTGTACTTGAGTAAAAGTAGAAGTACTCAGGTCTTGTACTTGAGTAAAAGTAGAAGTAGCCTACTCAGGTCTTGTACTTGAGTAAAAGTAGAAGTACTCAGATCTTGTACTTGAGTTAAAGTAGAAGTACTCAGATAAGTAAAAGTACTCAGATCTTGTACTCGAGTAGAAGTACTCAGATCTTGTACTTTAGTAGAAATACTCAGATCTTGTACTTTAGTAGAAGTACTCAGATCTGGTACTTTAGAAGTGGAAGTACTCAGTTCTTGTACTTAATAAAAGCCCTGTGGGCCATCTAAGCTAATTTACAGATGGCCCTGAGCCCAAAGAGATTGCCCTGAAAAATGCGCGCGACAAAATGACGCACGAAGGGTTTGGGGGGCCTCCCCCTAGAACATTTAGATGTTTGCAGGTCTTAGATGCTGTCTGGTGCATTCTCTAGACTGAATTATAAGATGAACCACCACAATATTATATTGTGCAATTTCAATTTTATTCTTCATTTCACTTGTTTGTTTGTTCTTGTTTGTGTTTGCTCGCTTGCCCTGCATAGCTATAAGAAATACTTAAAAAAGTTGTTGGTCAAGACACTTTCCATCTGATGAAGGCAAATGCCTTCCCAGATGGAAAAAAGTAGAAAACATTACATTCAGTTATAACTGCCAAAACAAACATTATTTACACTATTATGGCCCCTGTTAAAAATGTTTGTAATGTTATCTACTGTAAGTTGGTCGAACGAATGCCTCCTCATCCGGAAGCTGACCGAGCAGACCCGAGCAGTAGTCGAGAGGAGCCTAGCGCATCCGCGAAGCACACACAATGGCGACGTCAGAGTTCCCGTTAGCCGGCAAATCTAAATCTCTTCGGTCAAAATGTCCGGTCAAAATAATTTCCCTTTAGCGCAATAACGCTTCAGTTGCGCCACTTATAAGACAAGAATAGTCAATTCTAATGTCGAACACTTAATGTGGAGAAAGAGATGTCCTGGATGGGTTGATTGTGCGTTGATCTGTTGGTAATGCCTCGGGGTTCCGGTGGGCATGTAAACAAATGCATAATGCTGCACTTGTGGCCTCACCCAGTTGCATAGTGACACTTATTGTTAAGGTGTCTTTTAATAAGCAGGTAGTCTATCATTAGCTAGAACTAGCTGGATCTGATCGATATGGATATAAACGCGAGTGAATTCTAATCTGACGGGAGAGAGAGATCAGCTGCTGCTGACGAGTCGACACGCAGCTCTGCATGATCACATGAGCGGACAAAACACACACACTTCAGGTTAGAATATCACACGTAGCTATTTTAATTACCTCTCAAACTACCTACACTAGTTATAGATATGTTTAGTTTTACTGTCGGGTCACTCATTACTGGATCCGCGAGCTGCATGATACTGGCATAATAGATTGCCCGATCAGGCAACCAGCAGGTGAGGCTTCATTGCCCGAACTAAATACTAGATGGCCCCGGGCCATCGGGCAGTCCTTAATGTCGAGCTCTGATAGTACTCAGATGTTGTACTTGAGTAAAAGTAGAAGTACTCAGATCTTGTACTTTAGTAGAAGTGGGAGTACTCAGATCTTGTACTTAATAAAAGTAAAGTACTCAGATGTTGTACTTCAGTAAAAGTAGAAGTACTCAGGTCTTGTACTTGAGTAAAAGTAGAAGTACTCAGATCTTGTACTTGAGTAAAAGTAGAAGTACTCTGATCTTGTAGTAAAAGTAGAAGTACTCAGATCTTGTACTTCAGTAAAAGTACCAGAGTGTAGGAATACTCTGTTACAGTAAAAGTCCTGCATTCAAAATGTTACTCAAATAAAAGTACAAAAGTATTATCATCAAAATATAGTTAAAGTAGCAACAGTAAAAGTAGTCATTGTGCAGATTGGTCCATTTCAGAATAATATATTTGATGTGTTTTATAATGATTGATCATGAAAGTGTTCTCAAAGCTGGTAAAGGTGCAGCTAGTTTGAATGACTTTGTATACTGCAGGGTAGCTGGTGGATTTACTCCAGGTGGAACTAAAGTCTGATTTAACACTTGGTTATATTTCACATCATTCATCCACATCTGGGAAGTAACTAAAGGTATTAAATACATGCAGTGGAGTAGAAGTCCACCATGTACCTCTGAACTGTAGAGGAGTAGAAGTACGAAGTAGCAAAACATTGAAATACTTAAATAAAGTACAAGTATCTCAAAATTGTACCCAAGTATAGTACTTGTTGAGTTTATGAACTTAGTTACTTTACACCAGTGGCTATACAGATAGAAAGACTAAGCCTTGCACAGAGGCATGAAAATACATTTCCAAAATGCTCAACAGTGCTGCCAGAATTATAAACTGACTGCTACACAATTAAAATAAATGCTTTTTTATATTTCTATTAGATGTGACTCTTTGGCGTTTCTGTTATTATTAACACTGCTGCTGTAGTTGTTCTGACTGCTAAAATCATCTGTTATTCCTCATTTTAAAGCCGATATTCCGTGGGGTCGGGGGGCTCGGATCCTTGTCACCTTTTTCATACCTGATGAGTTTGCCTCCCTGACTACAGTTGCTTCAGCGTGTAGAAGCTAGTAAGCCTACTATTTGATTTGATTTAGATAGGCACAACATGTTTCATATGCAGACCTTATTTTCCTGTTCCATGTTAAAATAAACCATTTTCAGTGGTAATTTTTTTTTGGTCATGGAAAATGAGGTAAAGGCCATTGAGAAGTCATGGAAAAGTCATTGAAAATCATTGGTGAAAAAGTGTATGAACCCTGTATACAGTTTTCGATCCATTTGACTTTTTAACATCCATTTTTATATGCATTAGGAAAGGTAGTCTATATTATAAGATGTCAGTTGTTAAAAAGATCACCAGGTCTCTCTTTTTAAGATGCAAATGTTTTGTTCTCACCAAAGCAAAACACTGTCTTGACTATCATTTACTCTGCTGAGGAATAGAAAAGCATACTGGGTTGCAAACTGCAAAATGCCACCGAGGGCAATAGGACTTCCTAGTTATTTTGCTGCCATGATTTAATAGGACGAAACATTAAATAGTTTAATGGCAATTGGAAAGCACTACACAATAAAAGCGACCTTTTGTTTTATAGCTTGTGTTCACAGTATAAAGTACATTTTTGTGAGACTCGTATTTTTATTTTACGAGACACTTAAAGGACTAGACTCAGATTTCAACTATGTTTTTGGCCTACTTTTTTTACAAACAAAAAGTGCATGTTGCCAAAAGTTATATCTAAAACTAGTATTTGATGAGGTTTTTGGACAACTTGAACTGTGTGTAAAGTCTTCCAAAAAGAACAGACCCTTCATGTCGTCATGTGGGAAACCACACTGAGTTCATGGTCCATTATCACCCGCCATCATGCGTCAGAGGAGACAGAGGTCGTCGTCTTGACTTTGAGCTCCAGGACTGAGAGGTTGATTAAACAACAGGAGAGCAGCGTGATGAATGGAATCAGTCTCCAAAGCGAGTGTTAATAAGCAAAAGCAGACTGCTGACCTCATCCTCTGCAGACAACAAACTGAAACTAAATGGATGTCTGATGGTTCAGATGGTTTCCTCACAGCGCTGCCTGCTGTGTGTGTGTGTGTGTGTGTGTGTGTGTGTGTGTGTGTGTGTGTGTGTGTGTGTGTGTGTGTGTGTGTGTGTGTGTGTGTGTGTGTGTGTGTGTGTGTGTGTGTGTGTGTGTGTGTGTGTGTGTGTGTGTGTGTGTGTGTGTGTGTGTGTGTGTGTGTGTGTGTGTGTGTGTGTGTGTGTGTGGGTGTGTGTGTGTGTGTGTGTGTGTGTGTGTGTGTGTGTGTGTGTGTGTGTGTGTGTGTGTGTGTGTGTGTGTGTGTGTGTGTGTGTGTGTGTGTGTGTGTGTGTCTTGGGAGTAGAGAATATGAACAGTGTGTGGGTGGTTTGTGTTAAAATGCCTGCATGTGTTTTTTGGATGCCCGTGGGTGGTTTAATTTGTGTCTGTGTATCTGTACATGTCTGTGTGTGTGGGTGTTTTATTTCTTTATGTTCCTGCAGCATTATGTGTGCAAAAACAAAAATGCTCCAGTGTGTGATGTCGGCTCTCTGCAGCTGGCCCATGCGTTCCCACCGTGGGGCCGAAGAATTCAAAGTAATCCATCGCGTCGCGCCAGGAGACCTCGATTTCCACACGGTGTGTCTTTGTCGGCCCACCATTGAGAGATTTATGATATTTACTACATCCACCTATAGATGGTGATGAATACCCCTAAGGCACATTGAGGTATATTTCTGTTCACTGCCCCACTTATTAAAGAAACAAACGCTCCCAGTGTCACCTTGGGTGTCTCCTGTGTGGAGGGATCCAGCTGTGTCTACCAATTACTGCATGTCTCTAACATGTCACCTTTTTGTCACTTTATACTGTGGTCCCACTCCCAGCATGCATGATATAAAAGAGTATGTGTGTTAGAGAGAGATAGGAAGAAGAAATGGTGGCACACAGTCATAGAGTTCAGCATTTCTCCCGTGGAGCAGTGGCTCCACGGGAGAAATGCTGAACTCGATGCCTAACAGCTGGTCGGGGAGGAAGGTGCGGACTACATTTCCCACGAGTCTCTCTTTCCAAACACAGCGACCTGTTCTGTCAGCAAGGATGACTGTTAGCTGGCTCTCTTTATCTGCATATCTGCAATTATTTCAGTCTATAAGAAGACCTTACATTTGAAAAATAATTGGAAACTATTTGTGTTTTTAGAACTTTTTACGGCTTAGTTTCTGTGATATTGCTATAAAAGTAAGCATAGACTTCTTAGAAAGCGATCAACTGCCCTTAACCCTTAGTTAACCCTATACTTTCCTTAAAATGTGCAGCTCTTCTCCAAATGCTTTTCTTTAGAAATATGTGATTAAGTTCTCCACTAATCCCTTCTGAAGTTTCCCCTCTTCTAATTACTCTACGTATCTTTCCACCGATGTGACAACTTTCAAATAATTCCTCTCCCTAAATGAGTCTTGAAATCGTTTGCAGCATCAACGGAGGTATTTTGGGGGATTGTACCCCTCCGCCTTCGCCCTGCTCCTCATCTCCCCTCGTCAATCTGATAAGTCTTATCTCGGCGGCTAGCCTCTCAAAGAAATGAGCAGACCTTCACTTCACAGCGCTGCTCCGTCGCCTCAGATCCTCAAAAAGGAGATTTTCGTCTTTTGGGAATTTCTACCTGGAGGGGGTTGGAAACTTTGAGCAGCGCGGCTGTCCTGGACCACGGTTGATTCGGAGAATTTTGTGTCATATTTAATGAAGTGAAGGTGTTATCGGAGTGTGTGTGTTCCTTATCAGAGAGATGTGGGTAGAATCCCCCGTGGATAGTTTCGCTCTCTCTCAGCAGGGGCGATGAATAGAAAGTGCACTGTGGATAACCCCACCTGAGCAGAAATCATGCTGCGTGGTTCTTCTACCATATTATCCTTTATTTCTGGATCTATTGTGGGTTGTTTAGAGTCAATTCTAAACCAGGCATCTAACTACTGGTTGTGTTCACTGACTAATCTGCCAATACCTTTTTTGGATTAATTGCTTATCAATGTCTATAAATTGTCCAAAAATAGAATAGACAAATACATAGAATGGATTTGTTATCTAAATCCAAGTTCACCTCTGTAAGTGACTCTATTGTTTGACCAACAATCCAAAACTAATCCAATGATATACAACAAAGCACAGCAGCCAATATTCACATTTAAGAAGCTAGGAACACAGAAATATCTATATCTAATATCTTGAAAAATCACTCAAACTATGAACAATAACAAATACATGTTCCAGTTAACTTCGTGTCAACTAGTTAATCGATTAATAGACTTATCTCTTAAGCTTCATTTAAGGATTTGTCATATTTATCTTTAGCACATATAACACATTGACATGTAACATTTAGGTAAATCCAATAAGGAATCACATGATCTATTTACAAGTAACCTCACATCCAATGATAATATGCATCATTCATGTGCGTTGTACGTATACATTTACACAAAAATGTTGCTTGTAAAAGTCAAATATTTGGCTTTAATATTAGAGTTACACATTCTCCCCAAGACTATTTATATACAGTTACACATCGTCATTGGGTGTTGCCTCTAGCAGGAAGTCATTACTGTCTACAGGAAGTATTAACACAACATCTTAACGCAGACACATTACGCCCTGGTGTTGAACGGTGAATTGGTGACTGGGTTTCAGTAATGGAGAGCAACACTTGTCCTGAGTGATGGAGCAGGAGAGGACGCGCAGAGTGAAGGCTACAGCGGGGTTAAAGGGGTTAAGAACCTATGAGCTCCTGTCGTTAATAGGATTGGGTCTGCTGGGTGAGCTGTGTGTGGCTGCACGTGCATCACACATGTCTCAAAAGGTGATACACGGAGTGACGTGATGTGTGTGTGTGTGTGTGTCATTATGAAAGATGATGGAGGGAAGGCTGTGGCGTCCACTTTGAGGTTTGCTGAGGGGGAATCCATGCAGTGATTGAAGGACTGACTGTCATCTCCCCCTCTCCCTGCTCAGGTGGAATTACTAAGGTAGAATAGCGATGCTTCTACGGGTCATAAATCCCAATCTTGCTGCTCAGAGACATTGTGGAGCAAATCTGCTGAGGTGGAGCTGCAGATTGGACCCAACTTCAAGTTTAAATTACATCGCCATCTACAGTATTTCAGCCTTATGTTTACGATTCATGTTTGGTTGATAGAGTTAGGTATCGGCCTGGTTGTATCATGCAATAATAATGCAAGGCAAGTTTATTTATATAGCACTTTTCAATACAAGGCCATTCAAAGTGCTTTACAAAAATGAATGACATTAAGAGCAAAACACGTTAGAAAAATTAAAAAAGCAAAGATAATAAAACATGAATACATGAATACAAGTTACAATTAGGGCTGCTCGATTATGGCAACAATCATGATCTCGATTATTTGGGCCAATAATTGTAATTGCGATTATTAAATGCGATTATTCATTGACTTTGAAAACATCAATTTATTGGAGATAAAATATTTGAACAGTATGTTTTTAACAGTTGATTACCCTGAACTGTAAGTATAATTCAACTGAAAAACCAAAAAAGAAAAAATTATTTAAAAAAAAAAAAAAGTAATAATAGTAATACAAAAATAATCGTTTTATTTCGATTACGTTGTTTTCGTAATCGTTGCAAGCCATAATCGTAATCGCGATTAAAATACGATTAATTGAGCAGCCCTAGTTACAATGCAGTGTAAGATGTGAATAATTAGCGGCAAAAAGAAAGTCTTCAGCCTGGATTTTAAAGTAGTAAGAGTTGCAGCGGACCTGCAGGTTAATGGTAGTTTTTTCCAGATATTTGACAATATCCCTATACATTCTCACATTCCTCTACCCCTTGTCTTCCCGTGAAATTATAGTTCTTTTGACAGTTTCTAACTTTTCATATTCCTTTCAATGCGTTCTGATACAGCGTCTGTATCACTTTGTTACCTTGTGCTCTTAAGCGCTTTTGATGCATTAGTTGCAAGCAGCCAGAATCAGTTTAAATGCGTACAATACCAAACAATAAACATGATTTAATTAGAGCTACACGCTGATCTTACCTCGTATAACTCTTATTCGATTTCTCAGTTCACACCTTATTGCTCTGTCGTGTTTACAAGATTACTTTGGTGATTATTTTTAATCCATATTTCATATCATAGTGTCAATGCAAATAAGTGAGTGACAAATGAGAAAAATGTCACCGCTGCCAAATAGAGATAATTATTTAAGCTGTTGAGCGTGCTGCCAAACTCCCCTGAACTGTGAGGAAATGAATGTGAAATGTCACACTGCTTCACATGTTTGCAGTAATTAACACCTGGGACAAAGGTTTGACGGATACGAACGAGAAAAGTTTCATTCTAGTCCCCGGCAGTTCTCTTTCGAACAACATCCTTGATTATTGCTGTGATAAAACACCTTTTACACGAGTCCGCCTCGCTGTAGTTGTTTGTTTGTGTTTTCAAATATGCAGCGTTTGAAGCAAATACAGGTGTGCATCTTCCACAACCGACCCCCCCCCCCCCCCCCAGAGCTCTCATACATAAAGAATTATGGAAGAAGTCACACAAACATGAACTATAAGTGGGAAGTAAACCAGGGAGGAATTTGGATTTGTTCTTACGTCTTTGATTTTACTACACTTGAACGTTAGAGATGGGATTTGTGTTTAAAGTGAACGTCTCACTATTTGATCATCTACTGTATATTGTGTCAGAATGTCCCTGAAGAATCCTGCCCTTGCTTTTTGATCCAGATGCTTTTAAATCAGTGTGTGCTCTCTTTGTGACTGGCTACATACAGTATGCAAGGGCAGCTAAGCCTCTCCACTGTATCCTCACCCTCTATACAGTACATGCTGCTCTCTCCCTCTCCTCTGTGTCCTCTTGACTATGATCAGTATGCAGCAGCTGGGAGAGGTGTCACAGTTTGCCTCCGAGCTCAGTGTGGTTACAAAGACAACACGGGTGCTTAATTTCAGCTGACTTACTACATGTGGACATTTTGACTTCCCTCCCACATGTGCAGTTCACATATAAATGTGAGTATGTGTGTGTTTTTGCAGATACATTCTTATCATTTTTCAATTTAGTTCTGCATAATAAATTCAGTGTTGTGTGTGTGTGTGTGTGTGTGTGTGTGTGTGTGTGTGTGTGTGTGTGTGTGTGTGTGTGTGTGTGTGTGTGTGTGTGTGTGTGTGTGTGTGTGTGTGTGTGTGTGTGTGTGTGTGTGTGTGTGTGTGTGTGTGTGTGTGTGTGTGTGTGTGTGTGTGTGTGTGTGTGTGTGTGTGTGTGTGTGTGTGTGTGTGTGTGTGTGTGTGTGTGTGTGTGTGTGTGTGTGTGTGTGTGTGTGTGTGTGTGTGTGTGTGAGCATTACTATACAGCAACTTGCACTTCTGTTCGGCTTCCTGTCTTGTTTTCCATTGATTTCTCGGCTGGAGTGTGAAGGCACACAGCAGGGTACATCAAAGAACTTCTTCAAAACACTGACATCCAAGATACAAACTGAGCTCACCTGCAAACACTACAGAAAAATAAACTTCAGAACCACTATCACTGAAGAAGTGATTATTGGACACCAGAGAAGGGAAAAAGCATAAGGAATGAAATTATTTATAACACCGGAGTGAAATATACTTTTTATACTCACTATATCCTTGAGTTCATCATTATTCTGTATTTTTTGTTTCAACAAACATGATAATGTTTCAAAATGCTCCAGAGTAAAGGCTTACTATTAAAAAATCACCTTGAATAGCAAGCGAAGAAGCAACATTTGAAAACAAAGTTCAAAGGTGTTTTCAAAAGATAAAAGTGGGAAAGGGAGCGTAAAGGTGATCGAGAGGAAACACATCGAAACAAGGTGACACACTTTATAAAGCACAACAATATAAAGTGAAGAAAAATCCAAGTGAAAAGATATGCCTTCTGCTGTCGGTTGTACAAGTTCAACCGACAGCATTAGCAAAAAACAAGATTAATAGAATTGTAAATAATTTAATTAAAACCTGTCTTGAATGGTTCTACTTTTGCTATCAGCCTGTTCAAATCTAGGTTTATAACAAATCCTATCCTTACTAAAGGGTCACCTTTTTGAAGGTCATATCCTTCATCTCAGTGCCACAATATGATCCTCTCTTGTTGATGACTCCTTGATTTCCGGCCGTGTCTTTAAAGATGGCCGGTCCTCGTCAGGAGAGCGGACCCTCGTGTTCCTCTTGACTTTGAATTAGGTTGGAGTCTCTCTGATAATCAGAGGACAATCTGATTGTGTTGCACGGCTGATACTAAACCTACAGCCCTCACATTTCCATTTCCATTACTGCACATTTATTCATAGACCAATGTCACAAATAGGCCTGAGTGGAATAATGGATGAGGCTAATGCATTTCACTTGGAGAGATGGAGAAGAATCAATAGGATCCGCAGCCCTTTCACTTTGTGCACAAAAAAGTAGCTCTATCCAAAAACGACTGTGCTAGAAGCAGTGCAGAAGAAATATCATGTTCTGTTTGCTATTGATTGGATTACTGATATTGTCATACTGTGAGCGTATGTTAGACTGATCATGGATACTGCAAATGTGTCATATGTCAGTCATTGCATGTCCTACCAGATCTGTGAAGGGCAGCAGCGTCATGCGTGTGTCGGCTTATTGCTCGGACAGGCGGGATGTTCTCTGATGTTCCCGCCATTGAATTCAACAGTTGGGGTCACTTGAAGCTGATGTGGGAAGGGCCAAAGGGTCAAAGGTCCTCCTGCAGAGTTCATAGACTGTACATGTGACATTGGGCATTTCATTTAGCAGATGATTTTATCCAAAAATACTCACAATAAGTACAAAAAACTTTGAAGATACAAACTCAGCTCAACAACAGACCTGCAAGTACATTGCTTCAAATAGGCCACACCTTATAGATGCATTAGTGTCAATTCACCTACATGTATATGTATATCTGTTATGTACTACAACTTAAAGTGCAGTTGAAGCAGGGAGGTTTTCAGTATGCTTTCTAAGATCATGATTTCAGCTGTCATGATTTCATTTGGGAGCAGTTTGTACCACTTTGGAGGCAGAATAGCATACGGGGTGTTTTTGGGGTCCCACTCGCAGTGATGGAGTAGCTAGCAGAGGATCTAATGCAGAGTTAAGTGCACATGCTGGACTGTATTCTTTAACCATGTCCTGGATGTAGGAAGGGTCTTATCTGTTCACATTACGGTAGAAAGAAAATATATTTCCCAAAAATCCAAATGACTAAAGTCAGCACCAAAATATTATTTGTATTCTTCCAGCTCCGTGTCTGTCTGAAGAACCATTAAGTACATTGGACCAATAAGTGATTAAAAACCAACATCTTTGTTTTAGATACAATTCACGAGCAGTGAGACATCAACATGGGTTTATGGTCCAACTGTGAAGTTAACATCGATTTTGGGATGAGACATAAACATCAGAAAGCAAAACCTCAACAGATAATCACTTCTTTGATGCCCAGAGGGTTTCTGATTGTTTTCTGCTTTAGCATAGTTAAAACATGTTTGCTGACTTTCTCTCATTAGCGTCCTTTATTATCATTCTTTAAGACTAGTTACTAGATCAACAAACGTGTTTAAATGTCAACAACAATACAAACGATTATCCTCCCATGAAGCTAATATCTATTGCTAGTGATAGCTAGTGCCTGCATAGTGCCTGGATCAATGCTCTTTACTAGTAGCAGCCTTACGTTTAAACCAGGGGTGGGGAACCTTTTTCCTCTCAAGGGCCATTTCAATGTTTTCAACATCCTCCGAGGGCCGTACAAATGATTGACCTCTGCTTCAAAAAACAAAAATCACAGCCCATTCATTTCGCCTTTCTTTCATGCAGTGCAAAGAAAAAGCAACCTCTTAATCCAGATATTTTACCATGACTCGCGTATGCATGCACAATGTGCACGGTTGTGGCATGACCACCAAAACAGAAAGATATGAACACAAGATGTGTGCAAATGTATTTAGACTCCTATCCATGTGAACATGATTTAAGTGGGGGGGGGGGGGACCTAACCTCCTCTAGGGGGGTCCGTGGGTATGCTCCCCCGGGAAGATTTGTTTTTAAATGTTGACGTTAAAAGCATCAATCTGGTGCACTTTGAGATCACAATTAGGAGATCTATGGATACATCTCTCAACACCCATATGAAACAGAACTGGAAGCAGATTTATTTTTCTTTATGGATATTTTACAAATCACTCCCCTTTCAAACTGTATTCTTGTTTATTAATAACAACTTTCTTTTACTGTCATATAGTATTTTATACCTGTTTACTTTATTCTCTTATTTTTGTCTGACTATAATGATCATATAAAGATGTGCCTTTATCTCACTGGTTGGAGAAAAAGCTTCTTATATTCGTTAGCATAGCTAGCTAACCAGATGCTAATAACAAGAAAGTTATTGACTGTATGATCAGTATGACAGATGAACAGATCGCCACTGGGCTCTCAACTAAAACACAGCCACGCAGAAACTGCGGCATGTGTACGGCTCCTTATGCGTACTGCAATTTTTGGAAGTGTCGGAGCAGAGCTGCGTTCTGGTGCTCCCTGTCAGAACTACAGCCCTGTCAGAGATACCACGTGATGACATGTTAGGCTTGTGTTGTGTTCAATGACCCTGACCTTGGCCAGGAAAAATAGGCACTCACTTGTTTAATTATTTTGCGGTCTAGATTTCTTTAATTTTTTTCTTTTTTGCGTGTGTTTATAAATTACCTCGAGGGCCACACCAAATGGTCTCGCGGGCCGTATACGGCCCGGGGGCCGGAGCCTGGAGGTTCCCCACCCCTGGTTTAAACCATCAATGACATTAGCATTTCAAATATATAAAGACCAAAGACATCTAATATTCATGCCGTCAACAAGAAAATCAACATTATTTTGCATATGGACATCGATTCTTATCTTGTGTGTTTGTGATGTAGACTCTCACAGAGCCACTCTCTGCTGCTGATATTTTTTCTCCCCTTCGTTCGTTTGCCCTTGGAGTATTGTTTTTATCCTCTTGTCTTTAACAACCAGTAAATCCACTCAGGCTTCTTCACTGCTTGTCAGTTTATGTAGCCCCTCCAGGCCATGTAAAGTGGCTTAGGTGACCCCACTGTGATATAGGTATGTTAATGCCGTAAGAAACCCTCTGCATGTCACCTCCCAAGCAGCCATAAAGAGCACACACGTACACACTTTTCAGTCATAGGGCTGTAAGTTATGGCGCTGAGGTCACTATTGTGTGGACGGGTGCAGGAGGCCGGAGCTGTGACCACCTTAAGCAGTAAAGGTGAATTGTGCTGTGGATGCAGGTACTTATTCTGCTGCTTTTTACGGGGCTGTAGGGAGTGCTGGTGTTTGCCTCGGGGCGTTTGTTAATCAGCCTCAGGATGAAATGCGAGGTATATTGGTGTATTTATGGGCTTTAAAAAATCCTTTACATTGGTCATACAAACACATTTACCCACTAGCCCCACAACAAGCCATTGTTTAGCTTTGTGTCATGCAGGTTTATTCAAACACACTGCTCAACTACTGTATATATGGTGCACTATTGAAAATGCTAAATTAAAATAACCAATTTGTGTTATTATTGATGTGCCTCTTGTATCAGGCCAGCCATTAGGGTGCTATGTACAGCAAAACAATTCAAGTTGCATAGTTATGACTCTAGTATCTTCTCTCTAACTTTAAAACTAAGCCAAATACAGCAGTTTTTATTTTGCCTCTCGCTTATCTCCTCACCTTTAACCTTGGCCTGTCATACCTGGTGCTTTTTCAAACTTTCTTTTGGCCAAATATGTGGCTGTTTCCACTCTGCTACTTTCATTTTCTTATATTTTCTGTGTACCCTGGCTTTTCTTTTTGTGGGCCTCTGATCAGGACTTTCCACAAGGATAAGAACCAGCCTGGGGGGTTCAGAGAATACCTTAAGGCCCTGTCACACTGTCCCGAAATTGACACCCGATGGACACACGATAAAGGAAATGTTCAAATTCGGCTGTGATCGTAGCAACATCGGGCCATTCGTGAGGGCATTTAAGCCATCGTATGACCGCCGGTGGAGTCTCTCAGGCTCCGGCAGCAACTTCGTGAGCGGCAACTTCGTAAGGCACTCGTGAGGGCATCTTGTCAAATCGTGTCATCTTCGTGTTATCATCGGTGCATTCACATTCACTCTGATCGGGGCGAATGCCCGATGGCACCGAGGATAACAAGAGGCCCTCACGATGGCCTTACGAAGGGCAAAATTGACACACGAATTCAACACGAAAATGAACCTTCGCAAGGTCCTTCGGCAATTTTTTGGCATGCCAAAGATTTTGCCTCCGCTCACGAAGTTGCTGCCGGAGCCTGAGAAACTCCGCCGGCGGTCATACGAAGGCTTAAGATGCCCTCACGAACGGCCCGATGTTGCTACGATCACAGCCGAATTTGAACATTTCCTTTATCGTGTGTCCATCGGGTTGTTTTATTGCACAACAAAATCATGTAAATATATTATGTAAATAACCCAATTTGTGTTCTGTGAAACTAAAAAGGATATAATATATTATTTTGAAGGACAGTTGACAGGAAATTGTTGTTGTTATGGAAACAACATTACGGAGAAAACGTAATATTTTCTACATATAAAGACGGATAAAGTAAAGAACAAAGTCTGAAGATATCAGTACAGTATCATAGTACTGTAACATAATTGTTTTTGGTACTTTCATTGCAGTTGTATGTCTTAAATGTAATGTAAATGTTGCCTTCGTGTGTGGTTCGGGGCCATCTTCGTGCGAAATTCACAATTCCATATTCGTGTGTCCATCGGGTGTCAATTTCGGGACAGTGTGACAGGGCCTTTATGGGGGAACATTTTTAAAGGTAAAAGCCAACATGTGGTATTGTAATGCCACTATTCCAGCACATACTGATTTAACTACATATCTTTCACATAAATACATCTTTTATTATGAGTGATATAAGTAAGTAAAACGTCATAATTTATCACATGTAATGTTCAATCGCTGACCTTTGCATTGCCCCCCTTGGCCGTTTTTGCTAGGTTCATTTGTATCCTTTGACCCCCCTGAAAACAGGCCAGACTAGTATGCAGGAATTTTGAAATATATAAATGTCTGTTATGGATTTCCTTCCAGTGACAATAAAATAAAGAATTTAAGAAGCCCAGTCCTGTCTTCTTGCATAATGTATTCCCTTGTATTCCCAGATTTGTGTCTATACACCGCAGCGTATTAAATATGCCTTCAGTCTATTAAATATGCCTTTCACTGACGGAGGTCCCAGAAGCACATTCTAATTTTGCCTCCCTCACTGTTTCACTCCTCCCTCCCTTAAATTACCCAGAGTGCCCAGGAAGCGGACAGGTGAGACGTCCTCCCCTACGTTGCGAAGCGTCCCCCCATAAACAGTATGTGGTCGTATAACTCTTCCCGACTTCTTTATCGCTGCACCATTAAATTGCTGCTAAATCAAACTCTGTCACCTTAAAGAGCCATCTTTTTATTTTCAAGAGAAGTTACAGCACTGGCTCCATCAGATTGTTCAAGTGGTTTGTTTTTATACAGTAAGTGGTTTATTGGTTTTACACCTGGCACTGTTTACACGGCAGCTTCTCCTCTGATGGCACTTATAATTTTAAACAATATATATTTAATCTCTCTCCTTCCAGGTGTTTGTAATTTGATTGGATTTTATATCTGCCATTTTACTCGAGCCCTTGCACATGCATTAGTGAAATTAGCTCTGTAGTCATACAATGGATTCGGGCTCTCATGTGATAGTGTGATCTAGGATGAGTTTGCGTGTGTGTGTGTGTGTGTATTATGTTTATAATGTATGCATGTGTGTGAACATCTCTAACGGAGCCTTACTGCATGCTAATTGAGCTAAAATGATTCAGTTTGAAACAAATGTATTTTCTATTCCTTAACACGCTTCTTCTAATTTCCATACTTCATCACACATTTCTATATCAGCTTTAACCACGCAGTTTTTTCCTGGGTGCTTTCTGTTGCTCACAGTTTTTCTTGAATAATGAGCTATTTGTAGTGCTAGTGGTGGTTCTAGGGTTGTTTTTTTCTAAAAGTTGATCTACTTTAATGGGATTTTATTAAAGCACATTTTTCAGTTCTCTGCATGGATGCTAAGAGTAAGGGAAATACAAAAGAATACCTGTCATCAAGGACCTCTTAAAGGTGACATGTCATGCTTTTCCGGTTAGTACCCGTCCCCTTGTGTGTTATGAAGGTTGTTATGCATGTAAACGGTCTGCAGAGTCAAAACCCTCAAAGTACACCATGTAGGGAGTAAAACTCTAAAACAGAAAATACCTCCCCAAAACGCCTCGTTGGAGATACGTCACTGTCCATTTGATTCTTCCGGGTACATCATGATGTCATGTCGTCCCCGGAACGAAATGGACCAATCCGTGGAGCCGTTACGTTAAATCTGCGCAGCCGTTACGTTAAGCCCCCGCTGATTGGTCCAAATTGACCAATCCACGGACTTCCTCACACACACACGCAGCTCAGCTGATTTCTCCTCCCTGGCTGCAGGCTGATAACAGGCAGTTGGGATCGCGGCGAAATTCTCTCTGCAGACCCATTCTCACAGCGTTTATCAACCTTTTTCTTACTCGATATCAAGCCACACTTATTGTTTTTACTTCGGCTGTGACTTTGTGTGTGCTCAGGGTGAGTTTGGCTGTGTTTAGCTGTGTATCGCTAAACAAGGAAATCACACCTCCACGGAGCTCAGCGCGATTCACAACGTCCCGACTGGTCCCGACCAATCGGAGCACACTGGGCTCACAGGGAGGGGGGGGCAAGAGCTGCAGCGAGCCGTTTAGTTGAGAGAGTGAATACACATACTTTATAGAGATGCTGTATGCGAAACCAATGTGAGTTTGGAAAATTGCACAGTATAAATCTATCCTAGTCGACCTCAACAATGGAATTATGATCAGTGGAAATGGCCATGACATGGGACCTTTAAGACAATAGCATTTGTGCAAGTTTCCCAAGTATCACCATGTTGCCTTTGCAGTCTTCTCTCTCCTCTTTTTGCTGCTACTTATACAGTATGGACATTCGAATAAGGAACAGTCATAAAGAAAAACAAAGTGTGGGCTCATAGGAATACCCTTTACAGCATATGCAAAGATAACAAAAAGTAGGTACAACTCTTCCAGCACATTTTTAGTTCTCAATGCTAAGAGCTACTGGGGAGTGACACACCATGAGATTCAAAGCAACCCCACTGGTTTTCTGTTCCTCTCTTTCTGTGCTCTGCCTCTCTTATTGCCTCTTTTGTTCTCTTTCCATTACTCTCCACCCTCTGCGCTCTCCTTTGGTTTCCCTTGATATCGATGCCTTCCTTTGAGTTCATCTCCTGCTCTCCCTCTCCCTATCCTCCCTTTCTTCTTTCTTCCCCTGTCTTTTGTCCCAGAGTCAAGGCGATCCCTTTGCTCAATGGGGAAAGACAATCTTTGATTAGTGTGTTACTTGAATGATTGTGCTGCTCGGTTTTTCTCCTCACGGACACACTTGGACGGGGGGTGACTTTGTACCGGGACAGGGGACCAGGATGGGCCTGTCTCAGGTCTTTGTCAACATGTTTTTCACAGGAGTGAAATCAATGCTAACTTCATCTGCACTCTCTGCCAAAGAGGGCCTGGTGGGAGTCTTCACAGTGAAGGGAGGGGAGGAGAAAAGCAGCAGGAGCAGCCAGGAGTTAAAATGGGCTTCAGATGTCCGCAGTATGAACCCTTTTTTCAAGATCTAACCCACTTGGAAACTACTGCTATTATTGTTTTCTTAGTGTAGATGTGGAGCCTATGCTAGTAGCCTCTATAGCGATGGAATTACAGAGACATTTAATTAAAGCACGATACGGCAGGATAACAAACAAGTTAATTCCGCTGTTTTAATATGCCAGATTGTATTTTTTTCCTGGTTGCCTAGCAACTGTTCAAAACAGAGAAATAGTTCAGCGTCATATCGTTGAGTAAAACAACAAATTGTCTTTTGTACCCTTCTATTTTTGTACGGATTAATCAATTGTTAATTAGTTAGCTTTCAAGTTGCTGGTAGGATGGTTTTATTTCATTAGCACAGAGCAAGCTGTTTCCCCCCGTTTCCAGTCTTTATGCTAAGCTAAGCTAGCCGGCTGCTGAATGTAGCCGTATGAACCGGGGCAAGAGCGATAACACTTTATCATCTCACTCTCCAGAAAGCCAATAAGTGTATTTCCCAAATAGTTGAGCCATTCCCTTGAGGCCCTGCTTTGTTGATGTTGTTGTTGATATGGTGCTAATAATGTGTATATTCTTCAAAGAATTGTGGTTAATCTAAATTGGGTCCCAGAACTCATTTACACCCAGAGGCCCCATAGTTAGTTTATCTTGCTATGCTTTTTAAATTCAAGAAGTGAATGCGAGGCAGATTGTTATTTTCCTTTTTATGCTGCTGCAAAGAAGGGGATACAGGGTTAAAGGTTTCTAATGAATTTAAAATAACACTGCTATATTGTGGCCCTCAGGCTCAAACCGCATATTGACCGTTTGATCACCTCTGATGTCTGGTCAGTGAAAAACATCTGTCTGGAACAATGTTTGGTTGGTTTGGATACGATGCTGATGGCCATTGATCAACACTGGGCAGGCCTGCTGCAGGAAGTCACAGAGGAGGAATGTGTGTGAATTCAGCTGACAAGTGAAATTGAAAATGTGTGTGTGTACGACTAGGTTTTTTCCTCACACCATCCTGCTATTATCATTTTCAAACCCATTTTAGGACTCGACTCTCAGACGTTTATGATATTTCACATCTCCCCGCTGCTCCTCGTACACAGCAGCTAATGCAGATTGCAGTTTATCATTGTCTCATTCTCAGAGTCAGAATGAGACAAGGGACAAGACAGAGTACATATTTATCACCTCTTATTTACAATCTTTTATAAACTGCGTTGCTTTTCAAGTCAGCTACCTGCAGGTTTCCCCGCCTCGCTCAGCCTGCCGAGTAAATAATGCGAGCGGGTACACAGACACCTGCCTCGAACCACCGCCGAGCACACTAACAACAAACACTCCCTCCTCCTCTCTTCCATTTGCTTTAGTGCTTTTTCCTACATTTGCAATCAGACTTTCTATCCGTTTTATGTTTTCTCTCTGCTTCTCTTCAAACACACAGGCGTCCTCACATACAGACACACACTATAGTAATAACTAAATGCTCCAGGATATGTTCACAATGGGGTGAAAGAGAAAGAAGGGTGTAAAGGGACTCTCTCTGGGACTTATCAGAATTTTGCAGATACAGAGGAGGCAAACGCATTTGAATCCTAGCACAGCAGATAGGACTGCATTTACTAATATCATAATCAATAGTATCTGTTGACGAAAGTAGCTACCTTTACTGTAGCTAGAAAATCATTGAGTGTGCTCTAATATACTCTCAAGGTTTAAACCAAAGATGGGCCATAAGTGTTTTATAGATCGACATTGTTTATACATCTACCTTGAGCTTTTCTCTGCCTAAATCAGAATTGTTGCCCATCTCTGTAGTAAGTCTATCATGCAGCCGACAGATGGTGGGTCACAGGCCTCTGCTGTGGTTATGTAGACAAACAAAGCCTACCGAATGAAAAAAACATTATCAATTTTCTGTACACCGTACCACTTCACCCGCTCATCAGATTAACCAAAATAGAAACAGGAGATTTGAGATGAGATGAGAGGAAAATATCAGAAAATGGGATAGTAGATGGAAAAAATCAAAGGAGAGAAAAAAAGATAAGAGAGCTTGGCAAAGGTAAGCAAAAACAAGGCAAGGGAAAACAAGAAAAATAGCGGAAAGCAATAAAAACGGAAAGATCAAGGGGTGAAACTATAATCTCTCGCCAAATAGCCAAGACGGACCACTTGGTTTGTATACGTTTCTCGCTCTTATCTCTGTGGATCTTCTGTTATGGCCATTCTCAGAAAAGCAAGGCATTGCATGGACTGTAACTCATTTTCTCCTGCTCCCAGGACACATTTGAGGCAGTAAAATGGATTGAAACTCGAGCACAAAAAGCTTTTTCTGAGACACAGAACTGCTTTAACACCGTGTTCTTGCTCGCTGCCGGTTAAAGAACACAAGGGACCGACCACCTCACAGCTGATTTCAGTTGTGATTCTTGCGTGGAACTTTGGGCAATCATTTAAAACACATTAAGTGTATCATTTATTTTTCATGCAGTAGCATTGGCTTTGTTCGGCAAGCTTTAATCCCAAATAGCATACATTTGCCATCTGGGTTGCTTTAGTGGTAATGGATCTGCTTTATACACAGAAAGACTTTTCATATCCAATATGTATTGTTACAAGCTGGCTCTGCTTGTAACATAAGGACAACAGTTCCACACCAGAGTTGCCCAAAACAATCATTTATTTTATACAACACAGTGGTTACAACCAACAATAAAACAGAACAGAGGAGCGGTGTCCTGCTGCACCGAGCAGGGCAGCTGAGAGAGAGCGAGAGCCTGTTCTGCAGCCCTCTTATATCCTGGAATCAAGTGCCACAGGTGGGTCCCATCACTGCTGATTACAACAAACACACAGGTTACAGCAGCACCACCTGGTGGACAAGTGTCCCCAAGACACTGAAACATCCAAACCAATAACATAGCTTATACTTACAGCTACTACATGAAACAAAGCTTACCCGGGTGTAAATGTTACCGTAGTTTACCACTGCCTACTTTCCACATTCACCAACTCGGCACCCTGGAAGCAATTAAAGAGCAGGAAAACGCTGGAAAAAAGATGTGAAAACAGGAACAAAACCACCTTAAGGTACTGCTCTCGACAAAGCATCAGCCATCACATTTTCGGAACCTTTGAGATGTCGGATGTCCAAATGGAAAGGCTGTAGATATAGGGACCATCTCATTAACCGCTGGTTTGGGTTCTGCAAAGACTGTAGAAATGTCAGGGGATTGTGATCTGTGTATATCACTATTGGCCTATAACCACTCCCTATATACACTTCGAAGTGCTGCAATGCCCAGATCAATGCCAGTGCCTCCTTCTCTACAATCGAGTAGTTCAACTGGTAGGAGTTGAACTTGCGTGAGAAGTAACTGACCGGGAGCTCCATACTAGAGGCATCTTGCTGTAATAATACGGCACCGGCACCCGTATTACATGCATCCACTTTAAGATGAAAAGGTTCCTCAAGACGCGGGGCTCGCAGCACTGGAGCGCCAATTAGAAGATCCTTAACGTCCTTGAAAGCCTTCTGACACTGAACAGACCAGTTAAACTTCATCCTTGGACTTATCAGGTCAGTCAAGGGAGCAACAACCGAGGACAAGTTTTCACAAAAACACCGGTAATAACCTACCATGCCAAGAAAACGAGCCAACTCCTTCCTGGTGGTAGGCGGAGGAAACCTCTCAATGGCTTCCACTTTTGCCCTTACTGGACGCACAGTACCCTGACCAACGACCTTACCCAGATATATCACTGTGGCCTTAGCAAACTCACACTTGGCCAAGTTCACAGTGAGATTTGCCCAGACCAGGCAATCAAACAGGGCCTGGATGCGCTGTAGGTGCCCTGACCATGTGTCACTGTACACCACCAAATCATCTAAATACACGGCACACCCTTGTGTTATAAAGGATGCAATTTCCCTGGTCCGTGGGGTCAGTGGTACTTGCCAGTAACCTTTTAAGAAGATCAAACTTGCTTACAAAGTTAGCTGCGCCAACTTGATCTACACAATCCTCCATCCGAGGTAGGGGAAAACTATCTGGCTTGGTTACAGCATTTACCTTGTGAAAATCAGTGCAGGGTCTAAAAGTTCTGTCAAGTTTAGACACTAACAAACATGGTGAGGCCCAGCTAGAATGTGAGCGTTCTGCAATGCCATTATCTAGCATGTATGCAACCTCTGACTCTAACTGCTCACGTTTTTCAGGGGAGTTTCTGTAAAACCGCTGTTTTATGGGCGTAACCTCTCTCACGTCAATGTCATGTTCCACCAGATGCGTCCGTGAAGGAACATTTGAAAATAGGGTAGGATATGACCTGATAAGAGAGCACATATCATCGTGTCTAGACCGTGGCAAATGTTCCAAGAACGTGTCCAGTTTACACAGGGACCTTGTGTTGTCCAGTCAAGTTCATCAACCTCGGTTTCCACCAAGGATAGAGACCCTGCCACGTTTAAAGGAACTGCCTCAGCTGCCGGTTTAACTTCTGCTTCGCTTCCTGAAACAACACGAGAGAAATAGGGCTTTAACAGGTTTATGTGGCACAACTGGGTGGACCTCTTCCTATCTGGCGTGGAGATGACATAATTCTGATCTGACACCTGACGCACCACAGAGTAGGGTCCCGCAAATTTTGCCTGAAAGGGGAAGCAACTAAAGGCAACAAGCCCAGCACTGGATCCCCAGGGCTAAAAGTGCGGTTCTCGGTTTTCCTATCATACAAGGTCTTCATTGTCTGTTGACTTTTCTCCAACTTCACCTGGGCCTGCCTAACCGCTTCAAAGAGACGCCGTTTGAAACCATTTACATACTCCCGCAGGTTGGCTGGTGGATCAGGAATCTCCCAATCCTCTTTTAGTACTGCTAGCGGGCCCCTAACATGGTGACCAAAAACCAGGTCTTTGGGGCTGAAACCAGTGCTAGACTGTATGACCTCCCTTGCCGCCAACAACAACCAAGGCAAACCTTCTTCCCAGTCACGATTCAACTCATTGCAGTATGAACGTTACAAGGACTTCAGTGTTTGGTGGAACCTCTCAAGTGCCCTCTGGCTCTGTGGATGGTAAGCACTCGAGGTTACATGTTTCACATGAAGTTGTCTCATAATCTGCTTAAATACATGTGAAGTGAAGTTAGTACCTTGGTCACTCTCAATAACTTTCGGGATACCAAAGATGGAAATAAACTGACTCAGTTTTTTCACCACAGACTTAGCTGTAATGTTCCTCAATGGATAAACCGCAGGATAACGTGTGGACTGACACATCACCGTCAGCAGATATGAACTTCCAGCCTTAGACTTGGGCCAACACAGTCAATCAGCAGACGATCAAAAGGGGAGGACACTGCCGGAATAGGAGACAGAGGCACAGGTTTAATAGTTTGGTTAGGTTTACCCGTTAATTGACAAGTATGACAAGTCTTAATAAAGACAGAAACAGTCTTCTTCAATCTGGGCCAGTAGAAATACCGCAGCACTCTGTTGTATGTCTTCTGTACTCCCAAGTGACCCGCAACATCATCATGAGCTGTTTTCAATACCCCTTCTTTCAGCTTGTCTGGTATGACAAATTGAAATATTGCTTCCCCAACAAAACCCTCACCGTGAGGCGACCATTTCCTTACCAATACCCCCTCTTGTAAGAAATACCCATGGGCTGCACTGATGATTTCCTCAACGGGGCGAACCTGGGAAAAGAGCTCCTGCACAGTTGGATCCTCCTGCTGCTGCTTCGCCAATTCACTACGAGAGACAATGGAACAACAGGTAGCGCCAAGACAATATTCTCAGAAATTACTTTTTTATCTTGTGCTTTATAGGTCTGGGCTCGTGTTACTGTGCAAGCTGGAACTACCTTTGTCAGCTTCTTCGCAGGGTCAGCAAGCTCGCCCCTCACTGGCTTAGAGGACACCACTGGTGAAAGAGGCACATCAGGCCACACTCTGCCGCCAGCCAAATCATTTCCGAGGATGACTGCCACTCCCGGAACAGGCAAAGATGGCCGGACTCCCATGGCAACCTCACCCTGCCGTAAATCACAGGACAACACCAACCGATGCTTTGGAGCAGACAACAACTGCATCCCCATTCCCTTGAACAATACACCACTTCCAGTGTCCGTTACCGAGGAAAATGGAAGAACACCCTCACTTATGTATGAATCGATAGCAACTGTGTCTCTCAGTATCTTAACAAGGAATTGTTTTTCACTTCCTTGCAAAGACACATAACCCTCTCGCATGAAAGGGGCATACCCTGGATCAATTTCATCTGCCAACTGGGAGGGGCGAGGTTTCACCTCTTGCAGGGCTGGTCCGTAGTTAGAAACCGCAGCAGCAACTGGTTGCGGGGTAGTATAGAGTTTAACCGCAGCTATAGCCTCATCCCGAGCAACCTTGTGGGGAAAAGCTGCAAGGGCAACAGGTCTGGGAAACTGAACATTTTGGAGTCCCTTGGTTTTTGCAAGTACTGGGTATTCCTTTTTCTGGTGTCCTTTACCCAAACAAAAGTAGCAAGTACTTAGATCTACTTTACATCTGGGGTCACCAGACCAGTTATTTCTGCTCCCCCAGTCAAATCGCTCCCCTGAATGAATCTTGTGTGTTAACGTGTATTCATCAGCTAACACCCCGGCGTCTGTTACATTTGTAACCTTATGCTCATTCAGGTACGTAGCAACACGTTCTGGAAGGATATCTTTGAATTGTTCAAGAAGGAACAGTTCCCTCAAATCATTAAGATTTACTACTTCGGAAGCCGTGACCCACCGATTAAATTTCATCGTCAGCTCCCGAACAAGTTCCACATAGGTCTGTCCTTCTGACTTCCTTAGCTTCCTGAACTGCTGACGGTAGGCCTCAGGCACCAACTCATAAGCTTTTAGCACTGCAGTCTTTACCCTTAAGTAATCTTCACTGTCAGCCATACTTAATGCAGAAATGCTTCTTGAGCCCTACCAGTTAACACACACTGTAACAGCAATGTTTTCTCTGAATCAGACCACTGTCGTCTTTGGCTAAGTCGCTCACAAAGTCCAAAAAAAGAATCTACAGTCTTCGAATTTCGGTAACAACCTCAAGTTATAAGCTACATCAAAAGTAGCTGGGGACACCCCAGAAGAAAGCTTACCCTCTTGGATGAGGTCCAACTTGTAACGCTCTTGTTGCAATTCAGCTTCCCGCACCACTGTAGTTAACCTTAAACGCTCCATCTCAGTTTCCTGTTCACGAGCTCTAGCCCGGTCCTCACGAGCACTTGCTCGTTCCTCACGTTCACTGTCTTGTTGGTACTGCAGCAGCATTATTTCCTTTCTCTGTTCAAATGTCATTTCATCAAAGTCAAACAAAGAAAAACCTGCACTTCTCTGGCGCTCTGGATTTATAGCTGCCTTCGTCAACTCCTCCTCGGAGCCATCATCGACAGCCACTGCTGGCAGAACTTATTGCAGTATCAACTGGGCCTGTAACATAGTCACTATGGTGTCTTTACGACCCTGCTTTGGAACATCTACCTCAAAATGCTCTGCAATTTTTAACAGTTGCTCTTTAGTACATTTTGTCAGTAGTTCCACACTGGGACACTTAGCAAAATCTGTCAATGTAGCCATGATTCTGCCAACTCCCTTGAACCCGGTGCACAGACACCTAAAAATATATATATATTTTTGTTTCACTCTGGAATACCTCTCCCCTAGCTAACTGCCTACCCAATACTAGCTATCTTGTCTCACCCTAGTCTTCATGCATGCCACGACAGGTGTTTTAAACACTTACCCAATGACCCGGTAAAGCCCCAGCGAAGCTGTTACTCACCAAGACAGCCACGGACGTGTACCCATGACAAAAAAAAGTCGAATCATGTTTATGCACAAAGATAACAAACAAAATTAACAAACCAACAAGCTCCCCTGAAGGAGATGTTGCTTATGCCTATCAGGAAAGGTAATTCCAAAGCTACTCCTTAATGCCCCACACCAGGAACAAAGTTGTCTACACAATCAAGGCAAACAAATCAAGTAAACAACTATCACCTGGTTCTTGGATCCCGGACGATCCCCCATATGTTACAAGCTGGCTCTGCTTGTAACATAAAGACAACAGTTCCACACCGGAGTTGCCCAAAACAATCATTTATTTTATCCAACACAGTGGTTACAACCAACAATAAAACAGAACAGAGGAGCGGTGTCCTGCTGCACCGAGCAGTAGTGATGGCAGTTTGACACTGAAGCTTCGAACGGAGCTTCAACCCTGGACTTCCTATTCCATAAAAGCAGTGCTTCGAAGCTTGCTTCAAATCACGTGACATATGACGTCCGAAGCAGCAACTGCTTCAAATCACGTGACATGTGACGTCCGAACCAGCAACTGCTTCATTTCCTGAATGAATCAACTCACTGGTTCGCCGTCCAATCAGGTGATTCAATGCACTGCCTCGTCTCTATTCTGACAGGTGACAGGTTGAAACAGTTTCAAATTTGAGCGCTTCAACACTTTATAACCGCTCTAAACAATGCGCAATGTGTGAGTTGTTGACGTAGTTTGCGTTGTTGCCGTTGAGTTGTTGTTGGTATTGCATTTTAATTGGATCATTATAGAGCAAGCCAGGAAGAAAGATAGGTCGTTCTGGCACGTGAAACACTTCGAAATGTGGAGAAGTTGTGAACAAAAAGACTGAGTAATATAAAAACACTTCAATAGTTTAAGGAATAGATAGCCCAGTGGATAGAGTCGGCGGCCAGGATGCGGCGATGTCCTCCGCGCAGCTGGTTCAAAGCACGGAAGAGTTACAATTGTAATCATTGCTTTTCAACTTTAATACTTTAATAACTGATAAAAGGCCCTCTCCGCCCAAAAAAATGTCCAGCACTCTAGTCTCTTCTGAATAACCCAATACACACAATTATCAATCTTTAATTGAAAATAGAACATGATATTCAGTCTTAGTATGTGTGTGCATCGAATATTTTTCAAGGCAAAGATACGTTAAACCCACTGCAGCCTTGCACTTTGCCAGGAGAGGTCGCAGTAACTGAAGCTTCGAGAAATGAACCTATTTCCGACACAATTGTCCAAGTGGTTCGATGCTTCATTCAAAGCTTCATTTTGCCATCACTACCGAGCAGGGCAGCTGAGAGAGAGCGAGAGCCTGTTCTGCAGCCCTCTTATATCCTGAAATCAAGTGCCACAGGTGGGTCCCATCACTGCCGATTACAACAAACACACAGGTTACAGCAGCACCACCTGGTGGACAACCACAGGGTTGTCACAGTATGAATCTTTTCTGCCTCATTATGGCACCATAAGTTATTAACCTGCAAACGGCAAAAGGAATTCTATTTATAAGCTGGGAATAATAGAAGTCACTGTGACCTTTAGTGTCTGAGTAGTACATTAAGTAACATAGCAGAATGTTTCCAAGCTTATGAAAGAGCACATTTCTGATCGACTCATAAGCTTTAATGGAAAATGAAACCAAATCATCAAGGATGCCGTTTACCATGATGATAATAACAGTAAACAACGAAAATCCCTACAGATTCACTTCTACACACTTTTTGTGGCCATTTAAGGACATTTATTTTATTTTAGTATTAACTTGACAGATTACAAACTTAAGAAAGAGGTTTTGGAAGCCAGCAGAGTTTCTTAAACGTATTAAAAACTCCCTGCCATGACAGGAAAGGATTGCCTCTTTCTCCCTGGACAATTAAAAAGCCTCTTTCCTTTTGTTAAGGTGTTGTCTGTTTCAAATGTTCAAACTTTTCTCTTTGAACCTTTTAGTTGTCTGGACATGACTGTTTCCTGAACTATACTTTTCTTACCTCCAACACCATATGTCTTCATATGCACCACATATACCAAAGCAAATTCCTATCAAATGTGTAAACCTACTTGGTACTAAAACTGATTCTGATATATTTTAACTGTGTGTGGTTTTTGATAGCAATTTGTTCAATTTAATGGCACTTCTAAATGAGGTGGGGTCGTGGTATCTATTAGAGAAAACTGCCAACTCACCCTATTGAGTAGTTAATGGAAAGGAAGGCCACTTAAACCTTTTGTGATTGTTGTGAGAACAATCGGTAATAGAGATCCACCCTGACACAGAAATGAATGTTCTCCATGTGTGCCGTAAATCTAGAGTCTGCAGACACACCTTGTGTTGAAAAGTGAGTCCCTCCACTCCAATAACCAAAGAAAAACACATATTCTCCAGTTTCCAACTTGGCACAATTCTACATTACATTTGATACAGCTGTTTTTGTTTACCAATAGCAACTTAAAATAAGTGCAGTAAACCCTACATTTCGAACAACAAAAACATGTGATGATATATGTGCTTCAAATAAGCCACACTGTCTGTTAAGGTCTATTTTCCCCCATGCCTCCGAAATGAAGCCGTCTGTGTATCCTACTCCCGTTTACTCACCTTCAGTGTTTATACAACAGTATACCGAGAGATGACCTGAGCTCACATTGCACTCGAGAGTTGAGCAGCACTTATTAGATACTTGTTCCCTCCAACCTTTGTCACCCCTTCCTTCCAATACCATCCCATACTTCTGTGTTAGAGCTGTTATCTGAGGGGGCAGGGGTGATACATTTGGTGTTTCTGAGGGTGCTTGTTTCACTGGAAGGATGACCGACTCATCCTGCGGCTCAATGGCTGAGTTTATGATAGACTACACTACAGGATACAGGGTGGCCTATTCTGTACTTGTGATTGAATTGTTCTCCAGCTGAACTGCTATTGCCTCTGGTAACTCCGCACCTGACGACATTTGATCTATTTGGGGTGGATCGATAGCTTAGCATGTAAGTGTTTCTGTCACAAGTGTGGACCTGATGCTGGTGTTTTAGTTTGTTGTGTTTAAATAAATAAACTATATTATTCTTACCTCTCGTCTCGCCTCCCTACTTTTTGTTGCAGCCCAGGAGCCGGGTTGTATCACAAGTATAATACGGCCTTTAGCGTGCAGCTTTCGAGTTCCTCTGATAACATTCTCGGTAAGCTCTCTGCTATTTCTGTAGAGCGGATTCTTTTTCAGATACGATAATGTAGGATGTGGTAAATCTCTTTCTTCCCCTCAAGGTTTGTTTTTAAAAAAACGATACTTCAGACGCAAGTGATCAATAATCCCCTGTAGGCTTTACAAAGGGCTTTAATGCTTTCACATCACAACAATGATACAATTTGTTGCTCTGTGTACAATGTGGTCGTGGTTATGTGCTGCTTTGGTTAAAAAACATGCAAATGGGTTTTAGATATTGTCATTGGAACTACAAACATTAAACTAAACCTATCAATTTCTGATACAGGATTTAAAACTTTTCTATAAACTGTGTGATTAGATCTGTAAGTAGCTTCGACGTATATAACTATTTTTAATCTCTTCAGTGATCTTAGTTTTCTTGTCAACATTTCTATTGACTAATATATCACCTCTACATGTTGTAATATTTCCAACAATCTGTATTGCCCTGAAAAACCCAGAGCTCAGGAACCATACTAGATCAGGAATAGTCTTTTTTCAAATGGTAATTGTTGAAACGGCAGCTATGGAAATGGAAAATGCATGAGAAATACATATACTTGTAGTTTGCAACTGTTGTAATTCTGTGATTTTGACATTCATCTCTAATAACATATTTTTGTGAATTATTATCAGTTTCTATAGCAGGATCTCAGCAGGCCAGATGTCACAACATGTCTTTCTAAAATTCCTATTAAGAGAAGCATTGATGTGTTAATACAGTCATGATCCGCTCAAAAGCTTAGGCTCCCATTGTTTTTAATTGAAGATGTTATTTGGGGATTTACTGTGTGTGTGTGTGTGTGTGTGGTGACAGCCTGCTCTGCTGCGTGTGAATGTGCACGAGGATAACAAAGTGCAGGGTTTATTGTCTGAACATTGAAATTGGCTCGTTTCTGAGTTGGGATTTCATTAAAGTTAGAATAATGGGGCTGTCTCCCTGTTCTGGCGAGGTGACTGATGTCTCCCAGCGACATCAAAGGAACAAATAAAATACAATGTTCCTCAACCTGCATGTATAGCCCAGCAAAAGCGCATCTTGCATTTTAAATTGCCGGTATCTGAGAGTAATAATACATTAAAGGAGTGTTCCTTCAAGAGGATGTTCTGCTTATCTTTTACATGTGGCATGAGCAGGCCCAGTCATTAAATTATAATTTAGGATGTCTGTTAGTGCTTCCATATGATTTATGATTTGTATAGGACTTTAGATGTTGGTGGTGGGTTATTGTTTCTTTTCAGACGTTTTTATTTCGAAAATAATGGATTGCAACAATAAATGAACTAATTTCTCATTAATTTGATCTCATAGGCCGCATCCTGCTAATCGAATTAAGCAGCAACAACAACTTTTGGTATGCAAATTGGGTCTTGACTGCAAACATGTAATAAATCAATTGGTTTCATTGCTTTTTTCTATGGAAATTATATTTTGAGCGCTCACAACTAATTCACCATCGACAACTTTTGGTATCCAAATGATTTTCTCACTCAAACCTCACAAGTTAAATTAAGACGAATCAGTGGTGAAGCTGGTCATCTGCGAGTCCCAAGACTCTTGTGTTTTAAATAATTATTCAGTAAAAAAAGTTTGCAGCCGGTATAGAATAGAAAAGCCCTAAGGTGATAAGTTATTTCTAATTAATTTGTCCAACCAAAAGTACAAAACTATTAAATATGACTTATAAAAAGTCATTGCAACACTTACATCAAATCCCCTATACAGATGATGGTATGCTGAGTCTCTGACAATGGGAGGCTGATTGTAATGGTCCCATTAGTGTTACTCAGCTGATTACCTTAACGCATATATAAGTTGCCATACCAACACATTATGGCGAACGTCAGGACCTCTTCTGTCGCTCTCTCAGCAGCAGCAGTGGGTCGACCAATGAGCTGTCTTTCCTCTGATTGACATGCTGCAGACTAGCTACACATATGGATGACCTCACATAAGGTACAGCCTGTCACTTTTGAGTGGATTTTTAGGTAACTTTCTGATTCTGACACACTCAGAGCTCCACTAGTCTGCTGGGTTGAATGTCAACATGCTCATAATAATACGACAGGTGAATAAACCTTAACACCAGGCATGTGACAACAGAAACCAGGTCATTAGTCTCACTTCATTAGAACTGAACTTCTTTTGTAGAAATCCAGCTCTCCTCATGTTACCTTGATACATCTATTAATGTTGCTCCCTATTTCTCTCCCTGGTGCTTTTGAGCACTTCTTCCTCTCAAAACAACATCTTGTAAAACTCTTCTTCTGGTTGTTACTAAGTGAAAACCCTACAGATTGGTGATGGTAATGCCTGTAGCATTGTTTGAAGAGTTCTACTGACTGAAGTGTTTCCCCCCTCCTTTTTCTCCTGTCTAACTGTGTCTTATAATACTGTTATTGTTTGTATTTACTCTCACTAACCCCTCAATTTCCTCACCACCCCTGCAATTGCCTAACTTGCTTGTTTTTGAGCAGAGAGCTGCTGTCAGCAAGATGATTGAGAGGGGAGGACAGCAGGGATTGTCTGGAGAAGTATTGGGTGTGCAATATTTGTTGTTTAAGTTCCATTGACTCCATGAAGTTTAGAGACCAATCTGCTCTCCACTCCATCTCTGATACCGCTAACTTTTCTGGCAAGGTCTATTGATTGGGTCGGCTCATTGATCCAGAGAAACAGACCGAAGGGATCACTCCTTGACTGGAGCTGTGAGCGCTCTGTGCAGCATGTCTGCAGGAAAGAGCAGCTCGAGAAAAACAAACGTTAATCCAGTGTTTCGCCCGGGTTGTCACTCTGAGCACTGACTGGCGCTCTGAGTGTGTGGACAAGTACTTGATTTGGCAAATGGCGCAAAACCATTTATCCATTCTACTGAATGTAATTATTTGAATAACTTCGCCTTTAGAAACTATTGTTGTAGGGCTTTTTCCAAACTACTGTTGAGTTTTAATTCTGTTTGGACTCATACATCAAATAACTCGTTCACCCTCTTTGCTTAAGAATGGAGATATAATTCAAACAAATATTTAAACATTTATTAAGCTATTTAAGTTTGAAAATGATTGCTTATTTACGCATCCAGAAGACACAAAGCAAAACTAGAATTAACTTGTAGTTGTGTATTTTGCCAATCCAATATTGACTAAATAACAGAGTCAGTAAAGTAGCTTAATGCTCCACAATGTCAACAAGCTTTCTAACATTTTGAATGCTGCTCTTATCTCTTGTTACCCCCATGTTTATGAATATCTATAGACAAAACCAACAGTGGGATCCGTGTTGACGCTAAACCCATAAATATTGCAGGTGGCCGTGCAGAAATGCAGATTACATCGTTTACTTTGAGTACAAGTTTGACTGTTCAATTATTCAGTCCTTGTGTATAATGTTAAGTATGAAAAGGTCTTGCTCGCATACAGTTTCAAAGCCAAGTCTCTTCACGACTCTATTTTCATGTCACTCCTTCTCTCCATTACTCATCACCGGCTGGCTCTACTGGGGCCAGTTAGACACGTTTATACTCCAGGTCTACCTCCAACAATTCAAGACCTGTGTCCAGACATCTTAATAGGTTCCTTGTGCCGATTATCTCCCTCTCTCTCTTGGCACAAATCTTCCATGGTTCATAGGAAGTCAACCCACCAGTGTGAGACGCTCAGGAGATGCTCAGGAGACGACTTGGCGCCGGCCACATATCTCAGCTAATGATTCTTTTTGGCGCGAGCGGCAAGGACACCTGCCAGAGAGAGAGAAAGGGACACGGGCGTATACATATGTGCCAAGATTGTACAAACGCCAGAGTGAGTCCACACACCACACATTGTGTAAAGATTAGTTACAATGCTTGGAAAGTTATGTACATTTAAAAGATTGGGAAACCAATAGTTGGCCTGAAAATAATGCACCAGAAAATCCCATTGGAGAAATACCACGAGAGATACTTCTCAGTTTGATCTGCAGGAACAAATGAAGCTTCCAGCTAACATCCAGGTGTCTGCAGCAGTGATGTTACTCAAAGGATTTGTTTTGCTGCTGGGTGTAAGCTTTTCTGAGTTTACCAAACCCTGCTTACTCAATTTATGTTAATTACAAGAACTGTGCAGACGTGTTCTAATCAGACGCCTGTGGTGGTTTCAGTGTATACCTTCTCCACTTTTATGCAAGAGTAAGGGTTGGTGAATCATTCTGAATAACACAACTCATTACAATATATATATATTACTTCATGGGTGTAATTTTCAGGTTGTTGTTTTATACTGAAGTCTCTGTTCCTCTCAATGACAAGCTGCCATAATAATTGGAGTTGATAAAAGGTTTTTCATACACTAATTGAAGTGTCCTTCAAATATTCCCATTGGCTCACAGTAATGAGTTTAACGAGCAGCAGGGAATGCTTTGCCAACTTTTTCTTCCCAGGCTACATAGAGGCTACTGTAAATTATCAGTAGAGGTCATTGGGGCTGCATCCAGCCTTAAAAGGAAAGTTTTCATACTAAAATTATATTAATCTGTGTTTTTTATTACAGTTAGTTTTCTTTTGTAAAGACACACATCAAAGATAAGGCAGCACGTCGTTTTGTGAACATGGAAGATTTGTAATGTAGATGGGAATACTTTTCTATTAGAAAGTATACAAAGTAACAAAGCTTAAGCAGGACTAGTTCATAGATGTATTAAGCTTTTCTATGTTTTCATACTACCATACAATCACACTTTACTCCATGGTGCCTTCCTCCCTGCAAACATTCTTCTGAACCAGACTGACGTCACATGGTCATCTGATTTTATACTTGATTTCAGACATTCATTAATTCCATGCATGACTGGTCTCAGCATCGCGCTGCCTGGTTGCCCAACTCTGGCTCTTGTTTTGGGACTTTCTTGTAATTGACCACAGGGGTTGTGCTGACTCATGACGAGATCTCACTGGCCTCCAGAGACTTGAAAGGCTCCGTCACCGCTCACCATGAATGTGGATTTAATAGGCAGGAAATGGCTGTTCCAGAGCAGGTCTTGCACTAAAAGCCGGAGGAAGTTTAAGGGGAAGGAAATGTGAGAGTTAGGTGAGAAGTTCAGGGGGAAATGATGGGAAAAAGCTGATTCTGTATCTTCTCTGCCAAAGGTCTGCTCGGTTTCAGGTGATGACTCAGCACCTTGTTAACGCAGCACTGTCTCTGGGCTGCCATGCTGCGATGATTTATTATCCAAGATCCTTCCAAAGCCTCCCTGATTAAAGGGACGCCTCGGTCGAAAAAACAAACATCACAATCGCATTACAAAACGTGCAGGGCAGGAAAGTGTCAGGTGCGCTTTGAGGTATGCTTCTTGTATATTTATAGGACTCTTGTTCATGTGTATGAAATGATCCATGATGTTTTGCCCACGAAAAAGGACTGTGGTCAGCAAAGTGTTTACAAGAGTTTGTCAATTTTTTGAGAAGAGGGATTGCTCATTTTACAAAATGCAGAAGTACAGTTATGCATTATACTGTGTGTGTGTGTGTGTGTGTGTGTGTGTGTGTGTGTGTGTGTGTGTGTGTGTGTGTGTGTGTGTGTGTGTGTGTGTGTGTGTGTGTGTGTGTGTGTGTGTGTGTGTGTGTGTGTGTGTGTGTGTGTGTGCAGTATGTGTAACAAAAACAGGAATGGACTCCCTATAAGCTTTCCAAAATGTAGTTGTTGAAGATGTAAGCAATACTAATCTGAACAACATTTTTATTGAAGCTACCTTCCAAATATTATATGGTGGCATTGTTCTGTTTTCTGTTGTTTTCTGTTGTAATAACATGTTATTCTACTTTTAGGTTGTTTGGGAATTTTATTTATGAAAACAGGAAAAACTTAAAGCGCATATTTGCTGCTGGTCTCATACTGCATTCTGTTTGAAGGATGCTCTTAAGTGTCAGACATTGCCACAAGGGGAACATGCACGAACAACTAAGCATGTATGAGTATGTTCACAAAACGACGTGCTGCCTTATCTTTGATGTGTGTCTTTACAAAATAAAACTAACTGTAATAAAAAACACAGATTAATATCATTTTAGTATGAAAACTTTCCTTTTAAGGCTGGATTCAGCCCCAATGACCTCTACTGATAATTTACAGTAGCCTCTATGTAGCCTGAGAAGAAAAAGTTGGCAAAGCATTCCAGGATACAGCTCAGTTTTCTTTAGAGTAGATTTCAACTTCGTGGTCATGACAACCTTTGCTTTACTTTTCAGCCCTAACCACAATTAGGCTTTTCGCCCCCTTTTCTTATAATTTAGCATTGTGAATTTGTCAGAGAAAATCTGGCATGTAACATTTTGTCATATCAGAAAAGTGTTGCGCTGTAGATTTTCCTCAGCAGGGCTCTTTGTAGAAACCCACACAGCTAGACGACATGGTGATATCAGGGGGAGGAGTGCAGTTGCTGTGCCTTCAGCGGAAGATCTGCTCGTATTAGTCGTCCAGAAAAAGCTACACATTGTTCAGCCCACCAGTTAATCTCTGCAGTGCTGCCTCTCCTGGGCGACGCAGGGGCCACCGAGTACAAAGCCAGCTGCCAGCACCATGTTCACAATGAATCAGTGTGATCTTCACCACTTCTGCCCACACTGTTGGCTAATTAGCAACAACTGCAGTCAATGTGAATTTGCAGAGGCAGCTACATACATATTGTTTTTGCTGTAAAATATACATTCTGTTTGTGTGGAAAGTGGCTTGTATCCCATAACCTGCACTTCTTAAACCTAAGCCTCAGAGAAACCATCCGTGCCAACTCGATTTAACTTAACTGAAGTGCGTCATCCTAGTAAGCGGGTTTTAAAAGCCCTTCTTAGGAGAACAAACCGAGCAAATAGTGTTCCCAAGGAATAGTTTATATTGAAGATCAAAAAGTGGAAACAGCTGATCCGAAGTGTCAACTCTATTGTGCAGCAAGTCATGAGATGAAAAGAAAACACAGTGATACTCTATGGGAATAACCCAGCGGGAAACCCCACATGCTGATAACCATTTGTTTTACGGTTACTGTGATTTGCCGTTGGTTAGATTATTAAATATTAGCACAGCCTTACCCTTCAGAGGATTTATCAGTTCATCTGAACTCCAGATTAAGACCTGTCCCTCTGGCAACATCCATTTATACCGTCTCTTCCTCTATAGCTGTTATCTATGTTTTTGTTTAAATACATGATGTCTTTGTTTAGGTTGTCACTGCCACATTGTTCTTTGCCTCTTTAGCATTCTTGGAAATTGTGAAACATTGGACCTGGTTGGATACATGTCGTTTGCACAGTGACCTGTATGAAAAGCTTTAAAAGACTCCTACTATTGCTCGGAGTGATGCAGAGGAAACCCCGAAGACCATTTCAGTGTCCATGCTGTGCTTTTCTATTAAGGCAAAGACCAACAGGAGATAATTGAACCCTCATGTGGTGTAATTTCAGCTAGAAGTGTTCATTTCATTTCATTTCAATCTTTATTTCAACAGATTAAAAAAAAACAGAATACCGTATTGTTAAAATACAGTATTTATCCACATTCATGATACAAAAGTCTTCATATTAATAATAATAATAAGTGTTAATAATAATAAGTGTTACAATCTAAACTACTGTACAAACATATTGATTTCTAGTATAGCAAAGAATAGCTCTTAAACACATTTTTAGTAGACTTATTTTTGGGGTCTGGTGGTTTCAAAGAGAGTAATAGTTTATTTTCTTTAAAGTGGAGAAGGAAAGTGAATATTACTACAGTTTGAAGATTTTCTATTACACGTGTTCCTTACAGATTTTGATAAAGGCTTTTGAGTTAATGCAGCGTACATGAAATCCCTTATGCAACCTTATGATCTAGTTGATGTTCTGGAACCACGGGACGTCTGATCTACGCTACGGTGTTGTATCCCTGGTCAATCCCTGATTAATTGTAATCACTGGCTGTGTGTTTAGTTATTGATCTCCTCTGCCCAACAACTAGCCAATTAGTTAAACCAGAGAACAGTCACTGTGTGTCCCTGTCTGCTTGTTGTGCCCGTGGAAGAGAATCAATCATGTGTTAGCTCTCTTGGAGAAGCAGCGTTGTGGGTGGCGTGCTGGGCTGTGGTTGCAGTTATTGATCACAGCGGTGTTTGCTGTGATGATGGGTTGTTACATCAGAAATCCTACGGCTGTGTGACCCTGGTCCTCCCACACTTTGACTCTCCGTAGCGCACAACAGCAGAGATGTGAAAACACAATGCCTGATATCTGTTTCCCTCCAGTGGAATGAAACTTCTGCAGTCGCAGCAGGAAACTTAGCGAAATATTCTTGTGGATTGTGGCTTTCAACTTGCTCACATTGTTGCATGAAACAAAGCTTTCGTCTGTGCTGGTATTTTAAATATTTTAATTCAGTTACCAAAACCTTTTAACAGAGTTTGTTTTTTAATACTAAGGGTGTTTCTTTTTTTGAAGATGTAATTGTTTTTTTTACCCTGGCTGAACACTATTGTCACATTTACACTACCTGGCCGCTCACATTTCACATAGTGATTGCCTTGTACCCAAGTAAAGGTTCATAATCTACGGAACATTTGTTTATCTCGTTGTTCAGTGTGTGCGCAAAATCCCCAAGCCATACAATGGAGTCATCCATACTGATGTGAGTTTAATTAAAGAAAACAAACTAAATTAATCATTTTCAGTTGATTAGCCCATATAATGATATTCTTCTTACCCTGGCCCAGGTCGCTCTAATTTGTATATCATTTTGTAAGTAATAAGTAATGAAAAATAACCCTGAGCTAATAAAATCAAAATCAATGATCATCCATATGAAATTGCGTTCTGTGTTGAATGTTTTGAATGAATATGTCAGTGTGCTTTCTCACTCACCTATTTTCTGCATTAACATTCCTTAGTCACCTGGTAGTCACACCCTGTCTCTCTCTCTCACTCTGTTACACCCATCAGCTCCATTAGTATTTAGGCCCTCTTCACTTTCACCTCAGTGCCAGATCGTACTTTGCAGCATGCCAGTCTTTCCCGCATTACCCTCCAGATTGCTCTCCCGGTTTCAACCCTGCCTGTCCCTGACCAGCCTGCCTCGCCTGTTTCCTGACCCTGCCTGCACCTGCGACTCCCGTCCTGCTTTCTCCTGGAACCCTCGCCTGTCCCCGACCAGCCCTTTGCCTACTATCCGCCATTTTGTCTCCCACCAGCCTATTGCCTTCAATAAAGCTGGTTACCCACTATCCCTGGTTTCCGGTGTGTTGCATGTTGGCAGAGATGGGGTCGTTACTAAAAAAAAGTAATATATTACATATTACTTTAAAAAAAAGTAATATATTACACTACTTCGTTACTCTCTACATAAAGTAATTCGTTACTTTACTCGTTACTTTACCCGCAGGGCCGGCCCGCCTCTCCCTACAGGCAGATCACGCAGACTGCTAAAGTTTCAAATGTTCTCTTTACTTTGTAACGCGTTACACCCAACTCTGCATGTTGGTTCTCAGCTCGTTTGTGACAGAATGAAACTTCTTAATGCAAGATCTTGTGATCCCTCCATCAGAATATACTTTGTGACAAGTTATGAGGCAATCCAGGGTTTCTTTTCTCACTACTACTGATTGATCTGTTGCTTATTGTTTTTGATCAATCATCTATAAGACCGTGAGAATTTCCATCAAATCCACTCAATGCCAGCTGCTTTCTTTTAGCTCCTTTTAGAGTCCCGTCATTGATGATTAATGCTGCCATCTTACATTTTCTATGCCTTCAGTCATGCAGTTTGAGCATCCCATCTGCCTGTTGTATACTTTCCCCAACAGTTGATAGTGGTCGTACTGTAAAGTCCTGCTTCTCTCACAGACTCCATTATGCCTTTTGATCATCAGCGGAAACTCTAAAACGGACAGTCTGAACTTCCCTCAAATAAACATTTAGGGACACGGAGTTCTAACATTTACCAAGGCCAGCTATTTGTTAAAACACCTTTCTCTGTTTACTTGTAAAGCTTCCAGAGGAACGAGGCAATCTGAAATTATAAAAGATGGAGTCACTTGGAAATAAAAATTGAGACATTTTGCTGTATTACATACTCAGAGGCAGAACATTATGTCGGGGCACAATCTTACCAGCGCCGGGTATTTCTGCTCTTCCATCACTTTGAAGAAAATGATTACCTTTTTGGGAACACAAGATTCCTTGGTGCTATTTGCTTTAATCATACAGTCTGCTTGTTTTTGCTCCATATGTATAATATCGCTCCTGCATACAATATAAGTATTTGTTTTTGTAGATGGAGAAAGTACTCTTTAAAATGCTGCTTTCTCAGATGTAATGCCATAGACGAAAACAACAAGAAAACAACAAAGATGACCCTGATGTGTTATTCCTTCTGATCTATGAATGTGTTCCAGTTGTGCTTTAATGTGTGGCACACATCCCAAACTTAACTGGTACACTTGCCTCCAAAGAAGTTGAATGGTATATCATTACCCTATAATCAAATCCCAGCGCCCTGACCAGTAGTCGCTGTTTTGGGTTCCTGGACACTGTGGGTTGTTTTGGTTTGAGAAACGGCTTGATCGCTGTATTCTCTGAGCTTTTTTGGGTGACAGGATTTTCAGAGGTCATCAAATTCATGTCGTCCATTTCTCACAGGCCTGTACAAGCTCACCTCTGGAGAGCCAGGTGTCCCGTATTGTATTCGATATTAGAGATGATGTCGTCGCGCTGTGAGAATCCAATTCAAACACCTCTCTCAACATCTGTTCAACATCTTGCGACAGATTGCTTGAAGGGATTTTCTCTTCAAGTTCTTTTGATCATGCAAGAAGACAATTGAGTTTCATGAACATGTCGTAACAGTTGAAAGCACTTGAGTCAAGTATACTTGCATACCTGCGGCTGGAAATAGTTTTCAATGTATTCAATGCTATATATTCTTTGTTCGTATGCACATGCAAAATGACATCTCTTTGGAGAAAATGTTCTCGTTTCCTTGAAAGAAAACCCATATTTTTTGCTGGCAAATTCATAATAGAAGCTGAATCATGAGGAAACAGCCTTACATAACTACTGTTTCATTGACATACATGTGAGATATCAATGCAAACAAGATTCACAAAGAACTTAAAAGTGTGTCTTTAAAAACAAGAAGGTGATGGTGTTGTTTGATGTCCTTTATTGAACAAAAAGAAGTATTTTTATCTAGATGTCACACTAATCCATACCTTATCTCAGTAATCAATGAGTCGATCACTCCGAACATCTCAACTAGCACATATATTGCTGGACATGCTAACTTTGACAAACCTCCAACTTTTCCTAATGTCTCATTCTTAATGAATGTCCATGACTATTGGTACATCATGTTATGCCCCACTTCAGGGTGGCTGCAACGGCTGATTATCTAGCTTGATGAACCCTTGTCATTTAAGCTAGCGTCATCATCAGGTCACATTTTGTTTGAGGCCCAAATACCTGCCTTCAATGGCATACAGTACATGTGCCTTTGTTGAACTCAAATAAGTACTAATTAGCTAATGTTAGCATGCCAATATGCTAAATGAGCATAGCAGTCATTACACCTACGAAACACGGGTGTGTAGCTGGCCCAATTCTCTGTATTGCTTTATTCTGATTTGTGATATCTCCTTGGCAATGCCTCACCGACATATCTGTTTAAATGAATTGTTGCTTTGTCAGATATACTTTAATAACCTGGGAGCTATCAGTAGAGTTTGTTTTCTGAACCTGTGTGAGCTCTACACCGGCATTGTCAGTATTATTATGCTCTCATATTTGTTTTTAAATACCTTTGAATGTATTAGATTATTACAAACCAACTTTCCGTCACAAGCTTCTTAACTAATTGTTTACGCTGTCGCTAAAGGCAGAGAAGCATCACGACTCAACTTTGTGATTTCAGCAGAAAAGATTACACTTCCTGTCTCTTCAGCGTTCAAATCCCTGTCTTGCTGGCTCTGTTTTAATGCGAAAAAAGACAGTTCTCTTTTTCACATCTCACCAAATCCACATATATTTTTCAGTGGAGATAAAGGGCATCAATGTCTGGATTTTCTTCTACTGACATCATTCCATCTTTAATTTAGGAGAAGTAGCTGCAGGGAAAAGTCAATCATATTGTATAGCTGTGCGCATTATGTGTGTTTATTGCATGAATGCCCTTAATCATGTCTGATCAAGAAGCTATCGTTCTGTCTGGCTCTGAGCTACAGCACAACAATTGAATTATGTCTGGGTTTGGAGCTGTGTGGGTTTGCTTTCAGTCCTCTGACCAGTTTGTCTGCTCTGTTTATGTTGCAGATGATGAAGTTTGCCTGGGACAACTACAAGCGCTACGCCTGGGGGAAGAATGAGCTGCGGCCTTTGACCAAAAACGGGCACATTGGCAACATGTTTGGTGAGTGTCTCATGGCCTCTAGGCTCAAAAGGCTAACAGTTCATCAGGTTTTCTACTTTTGACCAATCTGAGAAGGATTTGTTCACAAGACTGGGTGAAACTAAACGGGGAGATATTGTCTTCATGTTCTGTGGAATCATTGGAAAAAGCTGATTTTAATTGTCTTACGGTAATTTTACACTATACTCTACCAGTATTATTATTACCAGTCGAAAATGGAGGATGAGAATAATTAGCAGTTTTTGTTTCTCATAAGCTCACAAATATTTGCTTTGGTTTTCTGGATTTGTTGTACAAGAACAACAAGGAGGAAATATAAAGTTGAGTTTTGTTGCAAGGCTGATACATTTGAACTAAAGACATTACATTGCATTTAGCTGACGCTTTTATCCAAAGCGACTTACAATAAGTGCATTCGACCAAGAAGACACAACCTTGAAGAAAACAGAATCATATGAGTACATCAGGTTTCATAGAGCCAAGCATTTCAAGTGCTACTCAACTGGCTTTAGGTAAGCCAGTCCTTTATTAGTATATAAGTGCTTTGTTAATAGTTCTATCGCTCGAAGTGGAGTCGAAAGAGATGAGTTTTCAGTCTGCGCCGGAAGGTGTGTAAGCTTTCTGCTGTCCTGATTTCAATGGGGAGCTCATTCCACCATTTTGGAGCCAGGATAGCAAACCCACGTGTTTTTGCTGATGGGAACTTGGGTCCCCTTCGCAGCGATGGTGCAGCGAGTCATTTGGCTGATGCAGAGCGGAGTGCACGTGCTGGGGTGTACGGTTTAACCATGTCCTGGACGTAGGAAGGGCCAGATCCATTCGCAGCATGGTACGCAAGTACCAGTGTCTTGAAGTGGATTCTAGCAGTTACCGGAAGCCAGTGGAGGGAGCGGAGGAGCGGAGTGGTGTGGGAACATTTAGGAAGGTTGAAGACCAGGCGAGCAGCTGCATTCTTGATGAGCTGCAGAGGTCGGATGGCACATGCAGGTAGACCAGCCAGGAGGGAGTTGCAGTAGTCTAGGTGTGAGGTGATGAGAGCCTGGACCAGAACCTGCGTCGCTTTCTGGGTCAGCTGGGGACGTATCCTCCTGATGTTGGAAAGCGTGTATCTGCAGCAGCGGGTTGTAGCAGCGATGTTTGCAGTGAAGGACAGGTTGTTATCTAGGGTCACACCCAGATTCCTTGCAGTCTGAGTCGGGGAAACAACAGAGGGGCCGATGTTGATTGTCAGGTCAAGAGAGGGACAATCTTTTCCCGGAAGGAAAAGCAGTTCAGTTTTGTCAAGGCATAATGTGGAAGTAAAGCATATTGGTTAGTGGTTCTGCATCAAGCAACACTGGTAGTATGTGACCATTAGAAATATCACAAAGCAGTTTGCCCTACAAGATCCATTAACCTATAACAGCCAGCCAACTCTCTGAAAAGTAAAGGAATCAGTGAAGCAGATGTTATCCTTTGTTTCTGATTGTTTTGACTATGCTGTGGATAATATTTTCCAATGAGTAGACATTTGACGTCGTTATCATCCAAAGAAGAGCAATCCATTGTGGTGGTGATTTGTTTTGTTTAATCTGCAGACAGTTTATTTACATGTCTATATTATTTATCTTATCTATTTATTGTATTCGTCTTTATGCTGTTATTTGAGCCCCATTTGGAATTATTTGGTTCTAACTCCAATGTTTGGTGTTTTGGTCCCTGGGTCAGTAAAAAAATTAAAAATAAACGGTCAATCAGATGTCAACTTATTGTGATTGGCTTCTTTTGAGACATTTTCTTCAATGGTTAAACTCACAGTTAAAATCCTGAAAGCTACAGCAAACAAGGATTTGTATGGTATCATTACACCGTTTCTCAAAGCAAATGATAAAGAATTACATTTCAAGAAAAAACGAAATGTATTCTTTAAACGTTTTAAGCTGTCAGTGGAAAAGATAACGTGGCACCTTTTCTCTTTGCGCCTCAGCGAGCTCTTGTCACCACATCCTCCTTACCTTTCACTCAGCAGGGAAAAGCTCACAACCTGCAGGGCGTCTCAGTCTCCCCGGCCTCTAATTGGAGCGAGATCCGGAGGGGTCTGCAGGTCGTCTGCAGCGGAGCGTATCAGTCAGTTCACACTGCTGAGCCACAGAGAAATCCCCGAAAAGAAGCCTTTTAATAAAAGGAGGATCAGCTCTTAATAAGACTTGGACAGGTATTGTCTTCCATACCTGAGGACTTTGGGTTATCGAGGCGATGATGCAAGCTCGTTTGAAAATACAGTTTGTGATCTCCTTGCTGTTCTCATTGCCTTGAGGTTCTCAGTTAGGAGGGAACCCTTTGAAGCACCTTGAAGTCCTTTAATCATGTTATAGGTGTTATATTCTCCTGCAACCAGTCCACATTTATTTTCTGATGAAATCCAAAAAAAAGTTCACACATGCTGATTTTGCCAAAAGTAAAAAACAAATTGTATAACTTCATCTGTCTAAGATACTGCTTAATTCAATGCGTATAGGCTGCGTTAAGTCAGAAAAGCCAAGTGCATTTTTGTGTAAAAGTGATTTGTTAGTGAATCCGTTTCTACTGATCATAATTCCATTGTTGAGGTTTACTAGAATAGATTTACATTGTTCAATGTTCCAAACTCACATTGGTTTCTCAAACAGCATCTCTGTATAGTATGTGTATTCACTCTCTGTCCTACACACCTTGTTGGAGCTCCTGCCCCCCCCCCCCCTCCCTATGAGCCCAGTGTGCTCTGATTGGTCAGCTCGCCCACTCTGTTCTGATGAGTCCACCACCGTTACAGCGGAACATCAGTGATTATGTGTTACAATGGCGTTTGTTAGCAACCAGGAAACGACACCAGGAATGACAAACAGATGAGAATGCTGCGTGGGGTCTGGGTGCCGTGTTGGCGGGACTCGCTGCTCCGCCCTTTGAGGCACGAGGAGCGGACAGTGTGAGCTGAATTACTGGTGTCGTTTCCTGGTTGCTGCGTGGGGTCTGCGAGACAGCGAGACACCGCGGACACACACACACACACACACACACACACACACACACACACACACACACACACACACACACACACACACACACACACACACACACACACACACACACACACACACACACACACACACACACACACACACACACACACACACACACACACACTGTCACCATGACCAGGAAGAAAAAAATGGAAAAAGAAAAATCTCCAACAAGGCGTTCTGGGGCAGCATACAGGTCTTTTAGAGTTGTACTCGCTACAGGGTGTACTTTGAGGGTTTGTGACTTGCAGACCGTTTACATGCAGAACAAGCTACACAACACACAAGGGGATGGATAATAACCGGAAAAGCATGACATGGGACCTTTAACACATCACTGATTCAGGTAGATGTGCAAAGAATAAGTGATAAAACCTAGTTCATATGCTAATATACAGTAGGTGAATGATGTTTTAAAGTAGGCTGTTAAAGGAATAAGAGCAGTGTCTTCGAAAGCATTCATTAAATATGAGGCCCAAGAGTTCCCATAGAAAGAAGAAATAAAGTATGAAACACATGTTAACCATAGTGGTAGATGGTTTGTGTTAACATAAACTAGACCTCATAGCCTTGTTTTAATGAAAAAATCATTTTTCCCACAACCACTATTGTCAAATGTATTTCAGAAGAATTAACAAAACACTTTTTCTTGCAGCATTGCATTTGAATCAACATATAATTATCCAGTGCTTTTAGTAACACACACTATTCATTGCCTGCAGTATTCATAAATGCATAACACTAAATAATTTAAGAACAAAATGAATAACAAATGCCAAAAATAGCCAAATTCCCACTCGCTGGTTTTCTTTTGAATACTTTTTGTTTACTTTTTTCTCTTTAATTAAAGCTGATGTTCGGTTCCAGAAAACGTGCTTCGTTGAAGGTCATTTTTAATATGCTGTAAAGTAGAAACTTCTCTTGTTCCTTTAGGAAAGTATTCTAGGGTTCTTCTACTTGCGCTACTCGTGAAGTAACATCATTAGAAAGTAATAACAGCACGGACATTGTAAACTAATGGACTGTACTGTTGTCAATACTAAAACTTGAGGAACGAGAGGGACGACGATAGAGAGTCAGTGATTTGTTTGTTTTAAAGCTGCAGTATCAGACAGCTGGAGGGCAGAAAGTAAACTCTACTCAGCCTCAGTATCAGCTTATTCAATTACAAAGGCAAGCACATTAGCAAACAATCACTATGTATTTCTTACAGATCCTATACAAACAAAGTAATATCAGCATTTCATCGGTGCCTGTCCCCAGAAGGTTCCCAGCTCGAGTTTGATCTGGTTCGCTCCATTAAAGCTGGATTTACAGAAGCTGTAGAGGGTCCTGACGCAGCTACCTCTGCAGTTGGTGTGTATTCATCGCTCCATGTCTGATTGGACCCATTAGATATCATCAATGCCACACTTTATGGCTGTATTGTACGTGGTCAGGCCGTATCATGCTTCAGTATGGCTGAACAGCTAATTCAGTTTCATTAATTAGCTGTTACCACGGTTACCTCCCCTGCTAGCTTGCGGTCCTTCATTCAGCTGTCATCTGATTGGTTGCACATCGAAATGTCAGCGGTAAAAAAGGTCAAAATTGAAATTATTTGAACTTTTAGCGCAGAAATTGATTAAAATTGTGAGCAATGTGCGACGCAGAGGGTGGCACAACCATCTCCACATCATCTAATTAACTTTTTTTATGTTTGGAAGGCTTTCAGTGATGTGTGGTTCAGAAAAGACGAAGATTATGGAGCATTTCTTCAATGTTTTATGCCTCTAGGGACACACCGGTTGTGCAATTCTGGGTCGATACTGATTATTAAAATAACAATTTAGCCAATTGGTGAAGCCAATACCAATGTTTTTTATTGTTACGTATATCCACACACACTTGTGCACTCATACCTTTTGTTATATATGAGGCAATGTGTATGAGAGTTAAAGTGACTTAACCAAGTGGCCCAACAATTTAAAGATGTGGTTAAAGCAGCTGAAATGTACAGACAGATACAAGCATTGATCCTCACTGGGATCAGCGGTACGTTCACATAAGAGGAAATCATTTGACCCAATATAGATATAACAAAAGTTGCTTGATGGAGTATTATAGATCTCTAACATAATAACCAAGATGAAAAGGATACTTCACATTTTAACAGCCCCAGAAAGAGATTTTGAAGATATTTTGTTTGTGCATGCATGTGTGAGATGAATGACTCGTATTCTTCCACAACAGATGAAGCCACAATTTTGAAGCAACTCTGCTGCTGGGGCCAGAGGTTTCCTCATAATGGATTGTGCAATCCTCAACTTCTGGCAGCTAATTGCCATCTTTATCCGTGCAGAGCAGCTAAGCAGTGTACCCTCAATGCAGATTCAGCGATAATGCGACAGAAAGCAGGGACGGAATAAGCTGTTTGTCTCTGGCAGAAGAGTAATATTCCAGTCTCCAAGTGTGGGGGAAGGGGAAAACGTCATGGTTAGTTCCGTAAGCAAATATTTTTCCATTCTCTCTAAAGCTAGCATCATTTTCCACCCTCAACCATGCTTGTTTGCTACACTGTGTATCATCTTTGAGTCAAGGAGAGAGGAAGAGAGAAAGGGCAGCCTGCTACCTGTAAATGTCACATTGGGATGGTTGGTGCGGGAAGCCAGGTATGAAATTGAATGCTGTGTTCTTTAATATAATCCCCAGAGTAAACAGAAATGCGGTGAGATCGGGTCTTCAGTTAGCATTTGCTTCAGGATCTTGTCAATATGCTGCGAGTCGCCAGAACATCCCTTCTGCTGTACTCTCAGAGAAGCACGACACGAAACACAGAAAGGCAGAGAGCGACGTTGCCTCTGCTGTAACCCAAACACTCTTCTCTCACTCTCCCTTTCTTTTTCAATGTTTACACCAAACGCTTTCTTCTTTCCTTTGTCACGACCCTCCATGCTGAAAGCTGCTTCCTCTGTCTTTATTCTTTCCTTGTAACCAAAGTCGTTCTAATGGACTTTCTCTCTCATTTCCCTTTTGTCATTTTAACGTTATGTCTTTAGTGCTCATTAAAAGTAGTTTTTTAGCTCAGGGCAATTACAAAGAGAAAACAGTACAGCACTTTCAGTACATCTGCCTCTTTTTAAGATTGTGTGGGAGTTTTCAAACAGAAAGGCAAAAAATAATCATGGATTGATAAATGTGCGCACTCATGTTTTTTTTTCCTCACGAAAAAAACCGTACTTTAAGATTAGTATATTAGCATTATGTTAAAATATATTTTAACATTTAAATTACATTACACTGGCAAACCTTAATATATGTTTCACAGATTAGTATTGGGTTCCTGTTGCCCTTTGATTTCATTAGATTACTTCATCTCAGGGTAATTATTAAAAATATAAAATTAAGGACACCAAAGGTCACATTCGAGTGCAGCTCCAGGAATCGCCATTAGATTTGGTAAAATATGATGAAAATACGCGTAATGCTTTAAATCAACACGTGATGTGAAAGAGGTTTAATGCTGTTTTTTTTGGAGTAACATTCTTATTTTAGAGAGTAAAACTATTTTATTGTATAATTTAATGACCTCTCTGTTCGAAAAGTTCATCTTCTTTTGAAAAATGCATAGGGATTTATTGGTAACGGTTTGTTTATGGGTTCATGCAGTATTCACCTGTATAATAAACGGTGTCCCAGTTGGGTATTGTCTTTTCACGGTTCAGTATTTTATACATGTAGGAATAACTTTAAGGATTAGCTGTAATATTCGGGTCTGATATTATCAGCAGTTCCCATCGTGACTGGCATAAATCACTGAAGAAGGTCAATAGGATGATCTGCCAGATGCCGTGTGTACTGCTATTGACTTTAAGGAGTCAAAATGAAGCTGGGGAAGGTTTACGTTGACATTTGTTAAACCTGCCGTACTGATGGGCTGCTTGGGGGAGGTGGAAAGAAGGTGTGCAGTGCATATAGCATTGATATATCATTAGCTTTAAAGATGATGTTTGGCTAACTAGTAAACAGCTACTTGATTACAAATGCAACACTTATGACAACATTACGCAATATTACGATGAATATATTTGAAAATATCTTAACCCTCCAGAAAAACACTGGTGACATCACTATAGAAAATGAAGGAGTTGCTTGTTTTGGCCATGTCTGACCTCCCTGAAACTCTCATAACAAAGATCAAATAGACAATTTGTTCGCGACAGATTGGCCGGGCGAATAATAAATATCCGTGCCGGTGAGTTTTGAGCAGTGACGAGCCGGATTCTGATGCTTATGGTGAAAGATGTCAAACACATGGATAGAAGCGCAGCAAGTTAATACAAAGCGAAGGGGCTATGCTAGTCTGTCATACAGCTGCCCCGGTACATTGTCAAGATATCCTAGTTCAGGGATGTTGATGAAATGCTCGGAGGAGGTTCTCCCCAGCGCTTTTCTGACCGAAAAAAGACGCTATGTGGACACAGGAACTTATCTCCCATTTGTCGATATGATCTTGTATTGGAGAGTGATGTGAAGTAATTCTGGGACATTTGTTAGCTGTGCAAGACTTGCAAGGCCTCAGTCGAGTGAATTATTTTCAATGTTTGGCTCCCAGACCTCTCGTGACCTACTTTCATGGTGGAGAGCATTAACTAAAAGTGTCAGTCGGGATGGTTCTATATTTCCAGCTTATCTCAGAGCAACGCCAAAAGGATCCCACAGCCTTGAATTTAAATGATGATGTGGAACACAGACAGAGCGTTATCCTTAGGAGGATAGTAACCATATATTTCGACACCAACAGAATGAACATGATTTTTGTCATTTTTGGGCCGTTTCAATATCTTCTTTTATGTTTCATTTCCACACCATGGAGACAATTGCATGTGTGGGTGAGCTTGATGACATACTTTCTCTACAACTAAAGCACATTGTAGCTGAAAGATCAACTTAAGAAGTGTGTAGGACTTTTTGTTTTGCTGCATGATTGAGCACCCTTTCCAAAGCTCACCACCATATAACTGGGAGCAAATCAAGTTGGATGGATTGTTTTCTTTTCTTTTCCTTTATCACCGGAGTGCTGTCAGCGAGGAGAGCTGTATTGTAAGGGAGGATGTTCTGTGGCTCTTGGACCGTCTCCGGGATGCGTGATTCTTCTGTTCCCTTTGTTAGCACTCTGGGAAAAAGCTAGAGAATGGGTCCCTCAAGTCCCATCGAGGATCTCTGTATTTTCTATTCCCTTTTGGCTACAGCAAAGATAAAGGGTTTGACATGATGCTTTTAGAATTAGTGGCACCAAAATCCCACACCTTTACTCAAACTGTCAGACTCTGAGATAAAGACCGACTGTTTTGGTGAAAGGAAAAATATATGAACAAGTCATTTCAGAATTAAAAAACAAGTTGAAATAAGTGTTGTTTTCTCCAGACCTACCATTACGTTTTACAACTCATAATACATTTCATTATCCTTTAGATTGTTGCCTGTAATCCCATTGCCTTAGTATATTTGGGAGCACATATTTAAATCAGGATATATTTTTGCCCTAATTTTAAAGCACTGTGCAGACTTGCAATCCCTTGTGAGATGGTTAAAACGTGCTTAACCCCTTCATCATTTGTTACACTGATTACATTATGCTGGCCTTTAAAACATTGTATACTTTGTTTTCTAAGACTTAACAGAGACTACTTTTATGAACCAATAAGATTAATTATTAAAAAGATAAGTCTTATATTTACAGGTGCTGTTCGGATAGTTGTCCCCTTCTCTATTTTATTTGTTTATTTGACAGGGACAATGCACATTGATTAACATTTCTGTAAATGCGCCAGAGTTAGCCAACAGGCTATTTTCATCTGCCGTCCCGGGACAGATGTTGATAGTCATCCTACAAAAAAAACGTCACTTGAAATGACAGGTAAATACAATCAGTAAAACAACATTCAACATAGATGCTTATATTATGATAAAAACATACATAAAAACAAAAATACATATTCACAAAGCAGACAGGTGGCAACAGGTCAAGGCACATGTGCACAAACAGAGCGTTGTAAAGTGCAGATTGTGTCAGTGTTGACAGAGCTGATTTTCCACTAACCATTCTGAGCCTAGTCGCTAACTTTAGCTTTACTATATACTTATTAGACGTATACGAGAGTTGCCTCAGTGTTTGTTCTCTCGTGAACACATTCAAAAAGCAGAACCTTTAAAAAGACTGCAAATCAGAGAAGACAGCTGGTCCTAACCTTTGGTGCTGTTGGTTTTTACAAACAGCACATGTGAATCAAAGCATTAGCATTGCCATTTGTTGATCAAATGCTTTGTAGCATTGTGTTTGTTAATAAAACGCATCTAGAACCCATAATATCCTGTTTAAAATGACTTTTCTCTATTGACGTGAATAACTAATTGTACATTCTTATTAGGGCTCTCATGTGCTTTATCACTTCCTCCCCTTGCTATGAAGTGAGAAACCCGAGCAGGCCTAGTGCTTGAATGGAAGATTAAAGAGATGGTCATGCCTCTGTGAGCGACGTCACTACCCTCGTGCCTTCATATGTGGGTCAGTAGCTGAAGCTCACGGCACATTAAATGCCAAGCCACAACCCCAGTCCAACAGATGCTGGGGACACGACTTGTGATCGTGCTGAAAGAAAGAGAAGAGCAATACATTCGGTGTCACAGCTGCCCCTCCCTCACTCCAGAGATTTTTCGTCAACGATAGATGTCCCATTGCTGCTAGGGGGGTTGGCCACACGCTGCTATGCACACTTGCTATCCAGCTCTCTGCCACTCATCAACAAATGAAAGAGTAAAGACCTCTTTCCACGCATGTGACATTTTTTCCCCCTGCTTTTATCATTCTTTATTTTTCCATTTGTGTTCGTCCTAATGCTCTGCCCTCATTTAGTCTTTTCCCTCCTCATCCCAAGAGGTGCAATTAAAGCGCATAAGGTCACCGTTTTTCTTTTGTAGAGCGTTGTCCTGGAATGCTAAATGAGCTTCTCCCAGCGACACAGGCTGAACCCATCACCTTTTGCTCTCACTGCATGCCCGGGGACCGTTTCAAACCAGTGGCGTTTATTAGAGAATCCCGAGGGCTCTTTCGATGATGTAGAGCGCTGCCAGGTACTCTACATGATGGAGAGCAGAGGAGGAGGGAGGAGATGCTGGATCGATGGCCCGAATGACGAAGCCTCAGGTATTCATTATTTAGTCGTCTCTGGCTGGAGGGCCAAGTGAAAGCTGAAGTCAAATACTTTATAGAGCTATCCGGGGTCCTCTGGATCCTTGGAAGTAGGGCTGAACGATTAATCGATTTTAAATCAAAATGCGATTATGAAATTGCAAAACGTGCGATTTTTTAAAACTTTTTCCTTTTTTTTACATTATTTGTTTACTTTGTTGTTGTTGTTGTTGTTGTTGTTGTTGTTGTTGTTGTTGTTCTTCTTCTTGTGTGTCAGTCATCCACACCAATCATAAGTGCTGTGCTCCACATGCACCAGCCATTGTTAACCAATCAGAAGTGGCCCATGATAGAAGGTGATAGACAGATTGATCCAATCACCTGCCAAGTATTTTTGAAAGTGCCTGCCCTTTCCAAATGGCTTCCAATGGAGCATTAGATGGTCTGGTGAAACTAACCGTCTGAGTCAGGTCAGTAATGCTCCATCACATGTTCCACATCTATTACAGGGTGAATCTTAAACTGAAGCTTGACTTTAAAGCAACCCAACAGAAGTTTCATGTATGTTTTAGTTATTTAACTCGTAGCTCGGGCTGCGGGGGTGCTAGAGACGGGAGCACGTTGATACGACCTTCCTAGCCGGAGATATGACCGCATTTTACAATAAGCTTCCGTTGGGTCGCTTAAAAACAAATATCGCAAATCGCAATATCTGTCAGAAAAATCGCAATTACATTGTTTCCCAAAATCGTGCAGCCCTACTTGGGAGCCCCTGAAAGTGATGAAGGATTCCATCCAATTGTCTTTGTCGTACGTACTTTAATCATTATTATAATATTGAAGAGCAAACAAAGCAGTGAGAGCTTCTGAAGATATGCGCTGAGGCAGCACATCTGCTTTGACAGTGATGCTTCGAAGGGACTCATAAGGGACTTCACGCACACACATGCATGCATACAAACACATTCATTATGCTGTCAGGACCTTGAACTCTTTTTCTCAGTTGCAAAATCCTTATTTTTTTTGTAATCAAAGGCCTTTTTATTAAAAGCATTCAACTGGCAACCTCTTCCACCAACAATGGCCAACTCTCTCATAGTACGCAGAGCAGACATGTTTTTCTCTCCTTTCGCAATTACTTCCCAATAGGTCTTGTGCTTGGTCTTGAAAGAGGTGCACTATGAAGGTCAGAGAGGGGAGTGGCAACCCCCCCTGTCATTACACTTAAATGAATGGCTACGCAACTGTTGCCCATCACCTCCTGTCACGTTGGATTCACATCCAGAGTGAAGGGCTGTAACCATCCATAACACTTTCCATTTCTACTCCATCCTTTTCAATATCCCATGGGCTCCATTATGTTGCGGTAGATATAATCTGTCTCCATAGCAACCAGAGCCAGGTGACAAATCAGCATCAGACCCTCCTTCCTGTGCCTATTGGTTGTGGAACCAATAAGGCCTCAAACTGAAACTGCTGTCGGACACGTCGTATACAATTGTATGATGGAAATATTTGTATCATCGTGTTAATATACAGCAGCAGGGGGGATGGGTAATGATTTATAGATACTAATGTTTAACTAAGATATGCAGGGATGGGCACAGTTATCTCAACTGGTGCTAGATAACTTAAATTAATACTGACAATGTCACCTAAGAATAATAACATATCAGATAATATATCATTTTTTCATAACATCAACAAACATGTGATTTAAACACGTCAGAGTTAAGATGTTAAAATATGCTGTTGTTTACTGCTCTGCCAACCTCCACGCCTATAACAATATAGCTTTGATAAACTAGTATCATCTGGTAATAGTGGCCTGACAATATGTACAAGTCAGGGTCGAGTGCACAGAAAAGCAATGTGTACATTATCCTGTTTTTTAAACGGTACACGGTGAGTTTTCTCTTTGTAATCTGCTGTGCTATAAAGTTGTCAGATATTGAAGGAGTACAAGCAAACACCCATAAATCCACTGCATCTCATTTGCGTGTAACTCAGACCTCATACATGTCTCATCACTTACTTTGTAAACTATAAATAATAATGCGATAATATTCATTGTTTTTTATTCAAGAGCTTACAATTGATTATTAGTTGGATTAGCGACTGAGCTCTGGCCCTCTGGGAAGGCTTGGTGCACCGCTGAGACGTATAATGTGTAGACCAACACTGATCAAAGGTATCTAGTTCCATTTTCCCAAGATTGAACTTTTCCCTGGAACTTTTATTTCCTGGAACTTTTATTTCCTGGAACTTTTATTTCCTGGAACTATCGCGTTCACACCGGAATAAGTCCCTGAGGGAGCCGCTGACTTCTTCTTCTTCTTCTTCTTCTTCTTCTTCTTCTTCTTCTTCTTCTTCTTCTTCTTCTTCTTCTTCTTCTTCTTCTTCTTCTTCTTCTTCTTCTTCTTCTTCTTCTTCTTCTTCTTCTTCTTCTTCTTCTTCTTCACTGGCAGGCCGCAAACAACTTCACGGCGTATCCTGCCACCCGGCGTTGGGGACTGGCTTCAGAGTAAAGCATATTTCACCTTAACTTAACTTAACTGTGGTTCGTGCCGGAACCTTTAAAGTGCAGGCAGATGAAGAGCCTGCCAGCGAGCCTCTGATGATGCACTGTGCTGATGTCAGAGCAGGTTTCGTCCCGCTGCGTGTCCATGGCGGTCCTCGCTGCCTGGAGATCACAGCACTCCCAGCGCTTCACATGTACCAAAGGCTAGCAGGCGGCGCTAATGACAGGGTTATACAAGCGGGGGCTTGATCTGCGATCCTGGGGGGTTTCATAAGGACACATTGCAAATGTGAGAAATACAAATCTCAGAGACAAACTGTTTAGATAACAAGGATGGAGAGTGCATGGAATTTATTCATACTACTCATATTATCTGGCATCTGCTCCGGGGCTTATCATGTAATTTATTGCATAGTCAGTTGTATTTATATAACCTAATAAAATCACACTTCTCCCTCGTATATGACGCCTTCGGTCCAGTGCTTCGGATATAGAACATACTACCAGATATGTTAACTATTGACGCCCCCTCGATACAAACTATCATGACCTGTGGAAGAAAGTAAAAGCAATACAGAGGATGACCGGACTGGACATCTTTCATTATCATCATCAACAAATATCGTTTCGTCCTTTCTCGGATTAGATGCAGTCCCCCCAGTCGGCCTGAGCACATCATGTGGTGGGATGTAATCCAAAATGATGTCTGTTTGCAAAATGTATGACGAAGCAGGAGGATTACGAGGGGCTGTACTCTGTTCCACTGTAACGAATCAATCGCTGTCTGTTGGATGCAAGGTCGAGGGTCACTCTTCATCTCGATAAAGCCTCAAACCTCTTCCTGTTGTTTAATCTTGTGGTTTTGTATCGGTTGGGATCCCGTGCTTATGTAACCTGTGATCACTGATCAGTCTGCAGTGACGTACCGTCGGAGACTCTGATGATGACGTTTCTGAAACCTGAGACATGCCCTTTGGTGTCTAGTAATCCATGTTTGGCAGTTTTAATCACAAGCCTTTCCTGCCAAGCTGTTAAGCGGGTGGCAGTATAAGGGAACAGATTTAGCTTCATTCACTTACTTTTGAAACTATTAATACACAGTACTTCTCTCAGTCTGGATATCTCACTAAGCTGAGGAGTCTCGCAATAGCTCCCCCTCAAAGGGCTGTAACACCCCCCCATCTTTTCCTCCATCGTTGAGACTGTTCAACGTGACTCATCAGTTTTCCAGTCTTCTCAATGAAAATCCCCCTCAGACCCCTGTCTGCCGGGTGGACAGGAACATTTAGTTTTTGTCTCCATGCCCATGTATCATTCACTCGTAGCGATATTTCCTTTTATGTTCCTTGAAAACAGACGGATGTGCTAACATTTCAGCACGTCCTCTGTCTGGATTCCTGCAGCGCTCAGACTAGCTGTGGTCTCGCTCCTTCACACACTGGAAACCCACAGGGCTAGCATGTTTTTGTTCCTGCGGTGAGCGACGTACCTTGAGGCATCAGTACTGACTTTCTGAGGGTAGCACAGATTTAGCGAAGGTTGACCTCTGTAGCCTGTTGTGTCTCTCATTCACATATGCACACATCCCCGCTTCCTCCGTATCATCCTGCGTTCAATCTGTGTCTGCGGAAACTATTTTCCTCCCGTGTCATCCAGAGCAAATCATTGCCAGGTAAGGCCTCTGTGGTGACTCTCAACTGGTGGGGAGACGAGGGGAGACAAGCAATCGCACAATGAATAAGTAAATGTGCATGAAATGAATTCCTTCTGTTGGCGTTTCCTGCTGTGAGGGTTGGAGGAACTTTCCCACTGAGCTTGACAGTCTGGGCCACACTTCAGAGGGGGTGGGGGGGTGGTTGTGAATGCTGCTAACAGCCTTTGGCATCCTGGAAAGGAGGATGTTGACACTGAAATAAACAGAAGAATGTGCAAAGCAGTGAAATAGGAATTGATGATAAGTAATGTGGACAAGTGTTTCAAGTTTCCTAACTTGCATTCCTCTAGGAAATATTGTTAGAAAGTTGCATTCACGCTGTAATTGAGTGTGAAATTGCAGGTCAGCAAGCAACAGTTACTTCCAGTGTACACATAAGTGGTCCCTAAATGGGCTTTCGACAGGTTGGTGGAAAGATGTGAATGGTTCATCGTCTATTTCTTAATTAAAATCTTCTTTTTAATAAGCCCAACGTTTCAGTTAACCACATATACCAGGAGCTCCGGTTATTTCTATACTGCCTGTTAGAAACCTGTTGAAGTTGCACTGTCCTCCAGACATGGAATACATGTATACATTTCTAAATGTGTACACACACACACACACACACACACACACACACACACACACACACACACACACACACACACGCTCCTAACCCTTCCTCTTCCTTTAAATGCCTGCAGGGCTGCACACATGATGCGAAGCGGCTGCTCTGTTTAGATGGCCGGTTTAATTTCCCGTGTGCTCTCTTTCTACAGGTTATTACAACTTTCCTAAATTGGTTGTTCTGCAATTTTCTCCGCTTGCAACTAGTGAGTTGCTGACTCCATTCAGATGAGATCTGGTGGACATGATGCGATGCACGACCTCGTTTTATCTATAGAAAGAATCAGAGATTAAGCTTGCAAAGTGGATTTCTTTCAAGGTTACACCTGAGGCTGAAAAATGTATTCAATCATTCTTGATTTTTTTTACTGGGAATATTCTTTTAAATTGATGTACTTTGTGGGTTGAGGATGACCTTCCGACTGGTTGCTGCTGCAGGGCTGTGGCTGCGTGTCTCTATCAAGCGCCTGATCACAGCCTCTAGCTTTAGCTGTCCTTTCCAATCAGATTGTGTGTGTTAATAGAGCAACAGATGTATGATTCCCCCTCACTCACGGCACTGCCTGTAGGTTGATCAATGCGTGAGAGGCATTTGGGAGGGTGCGAGGCGAGGGGTTCGATAACACTGTGTGCGGTGTGTAATCTCATCTGAGGGGCTGTCATATCAGACAGGGCTGACACGCCACGCTCTCCCAGAGTGGCAAATTAGATTGCTGCAATTAGATTGACGTGAGCACCGCTCTTTTGGATTCTGGAGCATCACTAATCATGGCTGGACAGTGTGCATTTTGCATTTGTGTGTGATTAGATTAACGTGTGTTGATTGTCTATTTAGTCTTTGGCACTTTGACAGTTTATTGACATCCCTTTGGAAAGCAGTCATCTCAGAGTTAAACCTATAGCCTTTGTTTAAAATATTCAACGTGTGTGGTGGCCTGTTCCTTAAACCTTAACATAATACTTGTACACTCGGCCACCTTTACAGTCATGCTGTAGATTCACTTTCACGTTAAACCAAAAACAGAGAAAGTCTTAAACATTGTTGAGTCTAATTTGAGTTCAAAGGCTGTACTTATGCTCTGCTAAAGTATTTTCTGACCAAACGAATACATTTCACGTTAATTTCACGAGAAAGGTGCATGACAGGGAAGAGTAGATCAAAAGCTGCAAACAAAGTCCATAGATTTCCCAAAGTTAGCCCTCCTTAAAGCTTAGTGCATCACACTAACTTACAGTACCTCAGAAGTCAATGAGAAATGTATCCTGCATCCCTTTGAAAGGTAGTAATCAAGCTGTCTGCCGCAACTAGCATAGAATAAACACTGATTGGCTCTAAAATAAAGGATCTTGCTCGCCGTGATTTTATCCGAAGCCTCTGTCTCCGCCGCCTCGTCCTCTGAGGGCTTCATAATGGACTAAATTCATTTAGACTCCGGTTCTAATGTGCCTTGATCCGTCAATTCTCTGTCCCTTCCTTTGTCATGCAAAGCTAGTGCTATCGCATTGGAAGGCACAAAGCCCCATTAGATGCAAGTCTTTTAGCAGAGTAATTTGGCTGTGTGATTACGATAATGGTGAGAATGGAGAGACAGAGGAAGGGAAGGGGTCTGATGGGTGAGACGGGGTGCTATCAGAACTGGTTGCCTCTAATGCTGTCCACGTGGTGCTTTACTGAGAGGTAGGGAGTGAAGCAGTGGGAGTAATATGCACAAAACCGGTAGTCATGGCAGCAAGACAGTCATACAGATGAATCCACACAATGAGGAAGGAGTACACTTAGATATCCTGACTCACAATACTGACTCTGAAGACAAATTGTTGGATGTATTGTTATTTTTCAAACAAAAGTCAGCATTAGAATATTCAATGTTTGTCTTTACTGAGGCATAAAGTGCGACAGACAAAGTATATGAACGTAAAGTAGATAAACAGCGAATTTCAGTAATACAGGTATCATTATTATAAATAGCTCCAGAAAACGTACAAAACTATGATTAAACTAAAATAGATCACACTTTGGGATGACATGTTTGATGGATTTATATATAAAAGCTCAGAATCAGAATCCTTTGAATCCGATATTTCATTTTTACATAGATAATTCCTCACTGACCCACCTAACAAGAGTATTTTTTAATAGGTTACAGTCAGTGTTTTCTACCACGTTCCACCTCCCCTCTCCATCGTCCCCTGGTCCCATCTGGACAGTGGTGCTACATCATTGTCTCACATAAAACATAGCAATGCATTTTTCTTAAAGGCGGGTCAGCTTTCCTGAGCCCGATGATTTAAGCAATGCTTCTCAGAAAATAGAGCTTTCCAAACATCTCTCTCTCTCTCTCTCTCTCTCTCTCTCTCTCTCTCTCTCTCTCTCTCTCTCTCTCTCTCTCTCTCTCTCTCTCTCTCTCTCTCTCTCTCTCTCTCTCTCGTGAACTACAGTATTACTTGTGATCCCCAAAGGTTGATTGGAGGATGTGAGATACTTGCAATTTATCCAGCGTAAAGAGAACAAATTGTGCAGTCTTGAGTGAAATCGAGAGTTCAATTGAAGATGTATAATGAGCCCCGTGTATGCCCCCTTGTTCTGCGGAGTAACTGGTAGAGCAGTCTTTACATTGATAATCAGTGGGATTAGATTCCTCCTCTTACATCTTGTAGCAGGGATAGGATCTGGAAGTGAGGATCCTATATTTGCAGCTGCAGAAGAAGGTCTTAGTGCAAGTTCCCTCCGATAGTGGCACTGTCAGTTTCTGCTGGCTTATCTTTGGACGGTTGCCACAGTGTTTGGGCCAAGCAGTCAGAAATATGTTGTTGTCGAGATGCCTATAAACACAAGCAGCTGTAGATGTATTTAAGGGATGAAGCCCAAGTAAACAGACTGTCATTACGTTGGTGGCATCTCGCTTGTAAACATGCAATAAGACAGTGTGTAGGTAATGTGGGTAAAGGAACTATTATTTACTCTTTTAATCAAAGATGTGTCATGGAGAATATGTACTTCTGTAAATAACCTTGTTCCATGTTTCAAATGTAGTAATCAAACTGATAGTATATTCTCAAAACTGTTCAACACAATTTAGCCAAGTTTTGGATAGCCAGGTCTCTTTTTTTTACTTCCAAATAACAGAATCAGCAGCCCCAGCTATAATGTATATAATATTTCAATAAAATAAAAATCTTCACATCAGGAATTCCAGGTGTTTTGAATTTCCTTTCAAAACACCTGGTTATGTAAGTTATGTAATGCTCTTCAATTGATAACAGGGAAAGACATCATGGCTTGGTAATGTGTTGCCATATTTTATAATCTAACAAGTAATGCCAGCTGGGGTTAAACCACTTTCATTGACTGTACTGTGGAAGTCAGACCATAAAAAAGTTCCTTTTTAACAGTCCATGTCATCCAACAAAATGTATCGTCACAGTTTTGAGCCAAAAGTACTTTCCCCATTGGCTATCTGTATCTGTCGGATTGGCAGCTTTACCCAACGTCTGCATTACATAAAACAAGTCCCTGTTTAAAAAGTTAAAATGACATTAGGTTGCGCACAAACATGGCATGATTAAGGTTTAAGGGAAAGATCATGGTTTAGGTAAAAGCAAACTACTTTTGTTTAAGGTCGTCATGATTACAAGAACACGTGCTAGGTTCACAGTAGGGAACGATTGTGGTTCTGATCAGAAGAAACCACGGTTTAAATATGCATGTGTGTTCCAGCTGAACCTCCCTCCTCACCTATTATTGATTATTCCTGATGTATCTGACATCTGCTCCTCACGGAGACTTCAGGCCCACGGTTGGCATTCAAGCATTTCCAGAAATGTCCATCTTGATTGATGGACATGACATTTCTCTCCCCTGTTTCTCCCACCTTTTTTCTTTACTCTTCTGCCCACTAACCCCTGTTAAACCCACTCACTCTCTAAACTCCCTTTCTTCTCCCCCAGCAGTGCTCCCTTGGCGCTCTCCATCAAAACTCCTCTCTCCTACAGAGTCATCTCCTTAGTGCACTTTTTATTTGCAGCTCTCCGCGTGCCTCGAATAGCAACAGCTAGATATCGTTGACATCACACAGACGCACCGTCTCGCTAACCCTGTCTCTCTGGTGCCAGGTAGCATTAGCACTAACAAGATGCTCATTGATAATTGGATACTTGCAACCACTAGTAACAGGGCCGTGTAATTAATGTGCATCCCAGCGTCTGCATGGATTATATTTACTTTGATGACGTTAACAGGGGGACTTATTGACCCCATTACATGGTTAATATGTTATTCCTTTGGCTGTTTGTGCAATAAGTCACGAGCTAAAAGGAGAAATGAACAGCTCTGATTTAACTCCTGTTTTCCCGAGGGTTTATCAAAACACTCCATCTCTGAAATCTTATTATTCTTATCTAGTTAGCTCTATTGCATTTTTAATGCACTTAGTCAATGGAATTTATAACAAATATGGGATGGCCTTTCAGGGAGATCAGCATATATTTCGCATGCACATCGCACAGTTTATGCTGGTTGAATGAAATTAGAGCAGATATGTTGGCCCTGAAGCATCCCCCGAGGGATGAAATAAAGGAGTGGTTCATCAGAGTGTGATGTATGTGTGTACGTTTAGAAAGAAAAGAGAGGAGGAGAAAGCCAGGCCTGTAATATCACAACACACATACTTGCTGCAGTGAGTGATTGATCATGCGGACTCTGGCCGTCTAATGTAACCCCCCGACCGACGGTGACTGGTCTGTGACAGCCATGATAAATGAACATCCAGCAGCCAATGTCTCACTAATGGTTTTCCATGTACTCTGCTTGGCTGCACACACACATGCACACACATTATACTCATTCCTGTGCACACTTAATTTATACTTTCTAATATGGATGCTCAGAGGACATGCATATGAGGCTCACACTTTGAGCTGTGAGAATATAATTAAATCAAATTAATGTTCTAAACTAATGTTTGACAGGGCTTAGTATATGTTAATGTTGGCTAATTACTGGTTTCTTTACTTCCTGCCTTTCTCTGAATTCCAGTTCTGACCCAAAACCTGCCTGAGTTGATATTGTACTTCAATGGTGTAAATTCTCTTACACATTTCCATATAATCAAATTACCAAAAGCAATTTACATGCAGTGAATGTGGGGTCTGGGGCCCTCAGGGCTTTGGCCTGCTTTGCCCAGTTGGAAATGTAGCCTTGTTCGGTGGAACGTTTTTTATTAAGAATAGTTTGATACTATCTTTACTTTTTGTTTCCCGGTTCTTTCATTGGTAGCTTTGATAAATATTTGCCATCCCAAGACTACTCTCTATGCGATGCATCAATTATTTCCATTCTCTCCTATCGTTAAAACATTGTCTGATTCATCCCAAATATGTAAGTAGTTATCAAAATGTATGTATTACTAAAAAACATCATAGTGTTTGTTGATGTTATGTTTTTAGGGAGAACATCTGTCCCATTTTCGTGAACGTGTTATCTAATACCTTAAGGGAATATCTTCAAATGAGTTATAAGCGTCCACTTGGACTTAAGGATGAACTGATTTAATTATGGAGGTCACTGTGACTTCACAAAATCATTTGGACAGACATGGATTAAACCACATCTTGGCAGGTTGGCGCAGGCATACAAACCCAGGGCTGTAATTTAAGAATTTTCCAGCCCTACTAAGCATTAAATATGATGCCGTTACAGAACATATTATAATGCATAGGAAATCCATAAAGCATGTCAGTGTGTGCATGTTTATCAATCTTTATAAATACACATTAGAATACACCTATTTCCGCCATGTCAAGAGGATCCCTCTGGGCTATTTTCATTTGTTGCAAATGGCTTCAGAAATAAATAGGGTCTTGGACCACGGAGGCTGAAGAAGAACACCATGATGGATTGATCCGCTCCATCTATCCTTAGAGCGAATCAATCATCTTAGCTTTTGGTGCTGTTTTCAAAAGGAATTTTCCTCACTTGGCTGCTTCGCCCGCAGCCACAAAGAGCTGCCCTGAGGTTGGATAACCCGAGTGCATGAGATATCTGAATACTCTCTTTCTCTCAGTTGTCACAGTCACTATTTGTAATCGAAATGAGATGGGACTGCTACGTAGGCAAACAATAACAATCCATTATAATATAATACAACGTTTGAGTTACATCTAGAGCAGTGGTAACCAACCTTTTCAAGCCCAAGATCACTTTGTATTCCAAAATGTAAACCGAGATCTACCAATCCGATATCTTCCAAAAAACCCACTAAGGAGTAAGACTATTCATCGTCATATTTATTTTTGCAATCAATTTATGTTACAACAGGCTCAATGTACGTGAAAAGATGCACACACAGTTATGCACAGTTATCTGTGCAATGTACAATATACATATTTACGGTAGGCATATCTGTTCAATACAAACTATTAATATTTACAGTATCTGTTCAATGCACTACTGTATATTTAGTTTCTGTACAGATATTAGCCTACAGTTCAATGTAATCCATATTAAGCTTCTCTGTTCAATTCACAATATATTTCCAATGCTCAAGTTGCTCTATCAGCCTGCCTTTAATGAGACTGCTGTGACTGCACATTATCTGTAAGCCTTTTGAAATCTGGCTGATAGTTAGTGATTGCCAGCCGGAGGCAGTCAGTAAGATGTGCGTCAGTCATACGAGTTCTATACTTGGATTTAATTATTTTCATTTGTGAAAAGGCCGTTTCACATAAGTATGTGGAGCCAAAGTAGGCCTTCAGTTTAAGCGCACATGACACAATCAGTGGATACCTCTCTCTACTCACGAGTGACCAAAAGTCCTGATCTCTTGCTCTGGCCTTCAATTCAATGTCGCTTTGCATTTCAATGATCTCCATGTCAACACCCATAGGTAATGTAAACACCTCCTGCATTTTAGCTGACAGCTGTTCAATGTCAACGCTGAGGAAAGGGTTTGATACAAAACCAACTACTTGCCCCATGTCTTGTAGCTCCACAAATCGAGCACCAAATTCTGATGTCAGTTTGTTCAAATGGGCGCAGAATTGTTCAGGATGGAAAGCAGTTTTGTCTGTGAGGTTTTGTGACACCTTTTCAAGATTTGGGAAGTGTGTCAGCCTCGCATGTCTTAACTGAGTGGTCCACAAACTGAGCTTCACTTTGAATGCCTCCACTGCGCTAATCATGTGACCAAGCTCTCGGTCTTTCCCTTGCAATTCTCGGTTAAGGTCATTGAGTTTTGCAGTCAGATCGGTAAGGAACCCCAAGTCCAATAACCAAGTGTCGTCGGACAGCTGCTCATACTCCTCGTTCCTCGACTTCAGAAAACTGATCCAGGTTGCCCCGTTTCGCCAAGGCTACCGCCTGTTGGCATATGAGGCATACAGTCTTCTCTTTCGCTGATGTGAAAAGAAATTCATGCTCCCATTCCGGGTGGAAATAATACGTTTTTGATTTATTTTACCCCGGACCCTCAGCCATATCGATGTTGGTTAAAGATTCGCAGAACTTGGTACAGTTTAAGTTACTCCTCAAGATGACCGTTAAGATACGATTTTTAACCCCACCCACACTTGCATGCAGCAATTCATAGACGTCAACATATCTAATAACCAATTGTAATGAATTTGTAAAATGACCTGTGCGTGATTCAAATCAACAAAACAGAGCTAGGTCTAAAAAGTTTGTTTAAACAACCAACCAGAGCATGAACATTTTCTTTTTTTTGTGGACATTTTTTAAATGCTAGGGATCGACAGTGAAGGCTTTGAAGATCGACCAGTCGATCGCGATCGACCTGTTGGTTACCCCTTATCTAGAGATATGCCTGATGTTCTTGCTCTGTACCAGTAGCAGAAGCGGGGAGTCTTTCTGTGCGTACAGTACAGTGTACGGCTCACACTGAGCAGATGGTCCTCTACAGTTATGCAGACTACATGTGTCCCGCTTCAGGCTAGCACTGCCCTCTCGCTGACAACTGCCAGAAGGCAAAGTACAGCAGATGAGATTTCAAAGGGAGGGGGTATGTGGTAAATTTAATCTGAAAAAGTCAAAGCCATGGCACGGAAACCTTGTCAGGACTATAAGCTTGGTATGGGATACTGTAACAGAATCAGGAACAGTTAATGAGAAGAAATGACTTGCTAGTAATGTAATATGACTTAACGAGTGAGTTGGAAGGTGCAGAAAGCTTTACACTGTTTCTCTCTGCCTCTGAGACTAAATATAGTCTGGGATTTATAGCCCAACGCATATGGCACCCATAACCCAGTCAAGCCAAGTCATTGATCCCTGCCCCACATGGCTCTTGGAATCCGTGCTAACCTCATCAGATAATCCATGAAGCTGTGGAGATTAGGCTAAAGGTCAGCAGTGATGACCATGGCCATACAGTTAATAATGTACCGGTAGCTACACATACTATATGTGCTGCGTGGCTTGAGTGGATACTGAAAACAATTTAAGGGGTAAAATGAGTAGGGTTAATTTTAGAAACAGTTTATTATGTTATGTTTATCTGTTTCACGACATGAAAGCAACATCAGAGAACAAATAATCTTTTGAGGCATTGATTCAGCAAAAAGGCAATATGATATATCTATGGCATTTGGGCATTTTGTTCAGAAACAAACAGGGTAATGATGTCACATTGGGCTTTGGGGGATTAAGGTTGCCATTTTTCAGTTTTTTCTGACATTTTATAGACCAAACTTCAGTAACTGAATAATAAAAGAAAAAAGGTACAGCTTTTAAGATGCCCTATAATGTTTTTGGGGTTTATCCTTTCCTGTAGTGTGTTATATATATGCTTGTGAATGTTCTGTGAAGGCCATGTTAGTTATTTGTCTTCTTCTGTAACATACTGTAGTGACAGCATGTAAACATGTCACAGAAGAGTCACAGAACACAATTATGAACCTACAAATGAGCAAAATATGGCCCCTTTAAAGTGGACCTATCATGCTATATTTGAAACATATATTCTAGGGCCATACCTATATAAAACATGTCTGTGAAGTTTTTTTTCAAAATACCAAACAGATCATGCATTTTAGCCATGCCTCATTTCGCTCTATTTGCTCTTTTCCAGCCCTGTTTTTGCAAGGGCTGATTCTGCTTTTGTGGCAGACTACAGCGCCACTTACAGGCCTGGCATATGTACGACAGCGTCTCCAGCGCTTTCGAGCGGTCTCTCATTGCCCTGATAGGTGGAGAGTTGCCCATATAGGTGGAGCACCCCTTTTCTGACATCAGAAAAATTCAAATAATAATCAGCTCCGTTGCAGCCCCGTTTTTAGAGATTTGGGTATGGAGGAAAAGAGAGAGGGTTGTGTTTTCTGACACTTGGTGAGTTCCCTGACACACCGGGGACACATATTCATGTATAAAAGACGTACGAAAGTGCATTTTGCATGATAGGTCCCCTTTAAATAATGTTGTGCAACAAAGCAAGTGGAGTTTTGTGGCCCAAAGGTATGGTTAGCATTTGCATGTTTGGCGAGCTTCAATAACTTGTGATATAACTGCAGACTTTGATGTGCCAGCTTGCTGTGTGGTTGCATCAGATCAATCCAGCCATCTACTATAAACGGTGTTATTCACGGGAATGAATTAAATATTTTACATCACCTCTCATTTAAGCCCCTGTCACACTGTCCCGAAATTGACACCCGATGGACACACGAATATGGAATTGTGAATTTCGCACGAAGATGGCCCCGAACCACACACAAAAACTATTTTGTTTCAGTACTATGATACTGTACTGATATCTTCAGACTTTGTTCTTTACTTTATCCGTCTTTATATGTAGAAAATATTACGTTTTCTCCGCAATGTTGTTTCCATTACAACAACAACTTCCTGTCAACTGTCCTTCAAAATAATATATTATATCCTTTTTATTTTCACAGAACACAAATTGGGTTATTTACATAATATGTTTACATGATTTTGTTGTGCAATAAAACAACCCGAAGGACACACGATAAAGGAAATGTTCAAATTCGGCTCTGATCGTAGCAACATCGAGCCATTCGTGAGGGCATCTTAAGCCATCGTATGACCGCTGGTGGAGTTTCTCAGGCTCCGGCAGCAACTTCGTGAGCGGTGGCAAAATCGTTGGCATGCCAAAAAATATCCGAAGGACCTTGCGAAGGTTCATTTTCGTGTTGAATTCGTGTGTCAATTTTGCCCTTCGTAAAGCCATCATGAGGGCATCTTGTTATCCTCGGTGCCATCGGGCATTCGCCCCGATCAGAGTGAATGTGAATGCACCGATGATAACACGAAGATGACACGATTCGACAAGATGCCCTCACGAGTGCCTTAGTTGCCGCTCACGAAGTTGCTGCCGGAGCCTGAGAAACTCCACCGGCGGTCATACGATGGCTTAGATGCCCTCACGAATGGCCCGATGTTGCTACGATCACAGCCGAATTTGAACATTTCCTTTATCGTGTGTCCATCGGGTGTCAATTTCGGGACAGTGTGACAGGGGCTTTAACCAGGTCAACTTCCACACGTTTTCTAGTCATCTTCGACATGAGCCCCGAAGCAGTTACATTCAAAGTCTTATCTAGTCACAGTTTCTTGTTATTAAACTTTCAAACACTACAATTTGCCTTTCATTTATGTTGCTGTATTTCATTAAGGATAATGTTTATTTTCCTTTGTGCCGAGCTTTCTCTAATAGGTTGAGCTGCATTTGCATAATGTTTGGTATCATATCAGAATGAAAAAAGGCCATGCAAAGTCTCATTAGGCCACCAGCCTGGAATAAACACCACGTAGCATTTCTCATTTAGTTTCTAAAAAAAGAAAGGCATATAAAGAAGATTTATTAAGAATGCACATAACTGCACACACATTATTGTACACAGTATGAGTGTAACATGTGCTCAGCATACACTGGTGTGTAATCCAGGAGCAGCTGCTAAACACTAGCTATTATCTTTGTGTACCAGTTATTATTCTCCCCTCTGGTGGTTGATTCCTAAATGACTCGACTTTCATCATACAGTACAGTGACTGATGCTTTGTAGCTGACGCTCTTCATCTATTAGTGAAGATGCTTTTCATCTGGGCCACACAGCTGAGTATTCTCATTTTACATCACGGCAGCAATTACTGAAGATCTGCTCATGAGAGACTTTAATGTTTTACTTTTTATCACAGATGCTGTCAAGATACTGTTTCTAATGAGAACATTAAAGCTTTGGGGTTGAATCTAAGCACTTATCTACCTTCAAATAACACAGTCAAGTAACTAATGAAATATCAGCTTTTTATTGTACTCACAACTTTCTTAAGGCTGAGTAAAAACTCTTCTTAATTTGACATATTTGACAACACAAAGATTTGTGTTGTCAAAGATGTTCTTTTTAACATTTTTTTCGTATTATGGAAAGTCTCTACAAAGGAGACACCGTCTGGGTGGGTTTGTTTGAAATGTTGTAACTTAGCATCTCTGTGAAGCTCTGTCAAAACAAATTCAGTAAAAGACAACATGCTGTTTCAACCTTATGAGTTTGCAGCTTTCGCTAAACAGCTTAAAGACATTTTACATTTATGTAGTAAATGTGGAATGAGATAAAAGTTGTTGGGAACGACACCAGTGGAAAAAACAGCTGGTAACACAGATGACATTTTCCGTTGCAGTTTAACAAGTCTTTGTGTCTTCCCAAATGTTTTACTTTTTTCCCTTTACACACCCCGAAATAGTGGGAGAACATATACATTTTACCTCTAATATTTAGCTTTTAGCAGTATGTTGTAAACACCTACCCAGGGGGTCCGCGGGTCTTAAAAAGTATTAAAAGTTGATAAATAAATTTAGCGAAAATTAAGGCTATTAAAAAGTATTAAACTGCATTTTCCAAGGTATTACATTTTGTAGCTTGTTTTCAAAAAGTATATACATTGTCCAAAGAGGTTGTGTTCTACAGTGTGCCTGAATGTAATCATTGCGTAGGTGTGTAGTGTGATTCTGTGTAGTTTGTTTACGGCATCCCGTTGGATTTGAAGTAATCTGAACAGGATGTCGCACACTCACTGCGCAAAGGCCCGTTTACGCCGGTTGTTAAACAGCATCGTTATGGGGAAATGCAAGTTTGCGTCCAAATGGTTGGAAGATAAGGAGGAAGGACAATCAATAATGTATATAGTCAATGTGAGGTGAAGTGTGTCGCCAAGGTAACCGGTTAAAACTCAAAGTGGCGATGAGGTCTTAAAATGTATGGAAAGGGTCTTAAAAGGTATTACATTTGACTTCAGGATTCCTGCATATACCCTGCCTACCGTAATAAATGGTAAAAGGCTATTATGTTGCAAGTAAAACAGCATTAAATAGTGGTATTTACTGAATCTGTCAACAACTTTAAGACATATGCCGACAACTAATCATCATAATATATTTACACAAATGTTATACTGTGATTTAAAGGTCCCATGTCATGGCCATTTCTACTGATCATAATTCCATTGTTGAGGTCTACTAGAATATATTTACATTGTTCAATGTTCCAAAATCACATTGGTTTCTCAAACAGCATCTCTGTATAGTATGTGTACTAGTATGTAGTATGTATGTAGTATGTGTACTCTCTGTCCTACACACCTTGTTGGAGCTCCTGCCCCCCCCCCCCCCCTCTCTCTATGAGCCCACTGTGCTCTGATTGGTCAGCTCGCCCTCTCTGTTCTGATGAGTCCACCACCGTTACAGCGGAACATCAGTGATTATGTGTTACAATGGCGTTTGTTAGCAACCAGGAAACGACACCAGGAATGACAAACAGATGAGCATTCTGCGTGGGGTCTGGGTGCCGTGTTGGCGGGACGTTGCCGGGCTCGCTGCTCCGCCCTTTGAGGCACGAGGAGCGGACAGTGTGAGCTGAATTACTGGTGTTTCCTGGTTGCTGCGTGGGGTCTGCGAGACAGCGAGACACCGGGGAACTCAGCCTGAGCACACACACACACTCCCATCCTGAGCTCCGAGTGTGTGTGTGTACGGAGCTCCGCGCAGCACCGCGGCTGAGAAAAGATAAGGGTGTGTGTGTGTGTGTGTGTGTGTGTGTGTGTGTGTGTGTGTGTGTGTGTGTGTGTGTGTGTGTGTGTGTGTGTGTGTGTGTGTGTGTGTGTGTGTGTGTGTGTGTGTGTGTGTGTGTGTGTGTGTGTGTGTGTGTGTGTGTGTGTGTGTGTGTGTGTGTGTGTGTGTGTGTGTGTGTGTGTGTGTGTGTGTGTGTGTGTGTGTGTGTGTGTGTGTGTGCGCGCGCGCGGAGCTACAGGGTGTACTTTGATGGTTTGTGACTTTGCAGCCCGTTTACATAAAAAGCTACATAACACACAAAGGGACGGGTAATGCATGTCATGGGACCTTTAAAGCATTTACAAAGAACAGCAGAGGTTTTTTTACACATCAAACTTCTAGAAACCACATTAGCCTATATATGATTGCACGTGTGATGTTATGGTTGTAAAATAAAAAGTTGTATAAGGAGTTAAAACATGTCTCTTTGTTTTTCAGGCGGCCTCAGAGGAGCCTCCATCATCGACTCACTGGACACCCTTTACATTATGGGACTGATGGAAGAATATAACGATGCCAAGGAGTGGGTGCAGACCAGCCTGGACCTAAACTCGGTAAGAAACCCTATTTCCTTCATGTAGTTGGACACCTTTTTTATTTTGGCCATTCACCTCTCTTTTATGTCTGAGTTAGCTCAATGGTAACCACTATATTAGCATAATGAGGTTTTCAGCGCTGCGTGGTGGATCGATTTGAAGCAGTGCCTTTGTGCTTCAGCTCCAACATTGTGTCCAGTGTGTTTGACAGTTTTCCAAAGCTCAGGACATTCTTGCAGGAATCAAAAGCTTCCTGTGTGGTCACCGGCCACGCCGTGTTACCCTCTGATGGGATTCTCCCCCCCCTCTGAAGGGTCTCCGTGGGGCATGAATAAAAGAAAGAGAGCAAGGGAGGAGTTAAAGGGACGAGTAGATGGAGTGAGAGAAGAGAAATAAGGACATGGCTCTTTTATTGAGTCTGTAATTATGGTGTCAGGAACAACTGAGGGTTGCCAGGTCTGAAATCATGTTGGGATTGAAAGGAAGCCGCAGAGAGTGCCAACCAGGACAAGTTTTTGTGAAGTTTGTTGCTAACAGTCAAGTGGCAGCTTGTCTGTGGTTTTGTAACTGACGGAGAACACTTCTAGGTCATGTTGTCACCAGGTTTTATAATGTGTGCTTTGCATAATGTTGTGTAATTAGTTACACAACGCTTTCAAACTGTAGACGCTAGGCAATAATTACACCAATTCACTGCCTGTTATGACAAGGTGCTAGATGCTTTCCATTCGAACATATTTGTTTGCTGACTAAATATTCCTTAATTAGTATTTGAAATTTGAAAACACCTATTTATTTCTGGTTTATTGTTAATAAAAAATCCTGGCATGTGTGGCATAGTGTGCCTGAAGCCCCCGGTACATTTGAACAGCACGCCATTGTTTGTGGAAAGATATAATCAAGCCGACAGTTTAGCATGCATATTTATTTCACTGGGATGCAGCCCCAGTATATAATCAGGGCTAAAGCACACTAATGGCGCGTTTCCACTGCAGCGGGTAGCTCGCTTTAAGTGTGCCGAGCCGTGCGGGGCCCGTTTTTGGTTGCGTTTCCACTTGGCCTAGTTTTGGCCGGGGGCTACTTTTTCACCTTTTTTCTGGCCCGACTAAATCGTGGTTCTAGGGCCAGGAACAACCAGGCTGAGTCGGGCTGAGTATGCTAAACTAGAAAGAGAATCGCTGGCCATGGGGCTACAACTACAACAAGATGAACATATTTGACCGTGATTTAATTGTAATACACGTTTCAAAATGATGCCGAAGTAACAACATACCGGTTAGTAAAAACCATGAATTAATGCTTTGACAAGTCTGCAGACAGACGGCAGGCGAAAAACCCTTTTAAAATGCTTGTTTTCTAAATGGAGCTTGGCTAAGCTAACGTTATATATGCTCCGACCGTCAACACTCACAACAGCGGCCTATACAGACATAAATAAACCAGCGACTGTATTCTCCATGACACAGGCAGTCTGTGGTTTGTACTTGTTTAACTTTTGTCTAGTTTCTGAACAGATATGAAGAGCTGTGAGCTCTGAGTGCTAACAGCTAACGGCTGTGTTGTTTTTCTGGGGCTCTCATTGAAGATGACGTCACGGCTCTGCCTACACTGCGTTACTATAGTAACTGCCCCAGTTCCTAAACTGTAATGGAAGCGCAGCATTAAAGTGAGCCGGGCCTAATAAGGCCTAACCAAACCGAGCGAGGCCGAGCGAGGCCTGCAGTGGAAACGCGCCATTTATTATGAGCTTTTATCTCGTGGAGCTCAGCAACTTCTTGATTACCGCCACTTGTGAGGCCATAAATAATCCACTGTGTGCCCTAACATCAAAGGAAACCCTCATAAACCCTCAGTGTCTATGCTTCTAGCTCATGGCACCAACGTAAACACACAGTCAGTCAGGCACACACACACACACACACACACACACACACACACACACACACACACACACACACACACACACACACACACACACACACACACACACACAGCCTTATCTTTTCTCAGCCGCGGTGCTGCGCGGAGCTCCGTACACACACACTCGGAGCTCAGGATGGGAGTGTGTGTGTGTGCTCAGGCTGAGTTCCCCGGTGTCTCGCTGTCTCGCAGACCCCACGCAGCAACCAGGAAACACCAGTAATTCAGCTCACACTGTCCGCTCCTCGTGCCTCAAAGGGCGGAGCAGCGAGCCCGGCAACGTCCCGCCAACACGGCACCCTAACCAAGTCTTCACCCTAAAATTAATGATTCCCCTTATGGGGACCTCCAATTTGTCCCCGTAAGGGAGGCGAGTCCCCACACGTGATTGTGTAAACAGATTTAGGTCCCCACAAGTATAGTAATGCTAGGCCACACACACACACACACACACACACACACACACACACACACACACACACACACACACACACACACACACACACACACACACACACACACGCACACGCACACGCACACACAGATAACACTTGTTACATAGGTTTTTACTTTTTTTTTGCATCACAGCAGCTTCATTTGTAAAGTGAATAAAGACAAAGACAAGACGCCACACATTTAACATAACATCATAATCACAAGAGACAATATATTCAAAATCCTTTAACGTACATTTGATCTGGGATTAAGGTCCATATTTTATTTTAGGTTTAACTGATTCGCAAAAGAGTGATTACATTCACTAAATCATTGAGCTCTGTTTCTCCCATTTTCATAGTAGCAATTTGTACCCACTGTTTTAGGCCATAGTTTGGATCAGACACAATGTTGTTGATATGTTTTCACAGTCGGTTTACTCATAGTGTTTCGAGGAGCAGATATCTTTCTCCTGCATAGGACTATTAACTTTGAGAGGAGCTGCTGGCTGCGGCAGCGTGTGAGGGAAGAGGGCCAGTAATGGCAGCGGCTGACAAAGCGCCACACTGTCGGCCATCATAAAGACAACAAACACAGATTTACACTTCACTCTGCACTTCGTCACGGGTGTGATCTGCAATAATCCTTCAACCTCAATCATGTGCCTTGAGCTGTGGCCTCCTGGGGTCACGTCCTTCACACTCCACTCTTCAATCTTGGCCAAATCTGATATTTTATGGGCAAATCATTTCATGTTTTAGTAGAGAGGCTGTTTTCTGTCTTGAAAGACATCTTTGGGCAGCAGCCAAGTATGAGCTTCTGTCCTCCTCCCTGAAAATAAATCGGGCAGTTTTACAGTAATTCCAGTTAATTTATCCATATTTATTAATTTGATACGGCAGCTTTTTGCCAGCATGGTGAATGATTCATTATTTATATGTGTACAATGGAGACAGACAGAGAGATGTGAGGCTTTGTTACACACTTACACATACTCTCTTACCCGTCTGCTGTAAACAGAAGTGATGTGTTTAGATATCAGAGAACTGCAACACCTCAAAGACTCCGCAGTCTACTTGAGAAAGATTTATACAGGATATCATCGTTTTGAAAGGGAACTACCTCATGCAGTATGGCCTTTCAAAAACGTGCCTCAGATACACAGATTGTCAGATGCACTTGGTAAAGGTTCACCCAGCTTACCAATATGACCTGCATTGTTACAGGTCACTACCCCTAAGGATGACTCCATCCCTCAGGGGTCCAAGGAGGCATCCATCCAACCACAAGATGTATGCTGGAGGGGAAAAGAGGAAATAATAACAACATTATTTCATTCCACAACAAACTCCTTTTTTAGTCTTTCATTCACTCATAAACACAACTTATCCACTTGGCAGGCAGGCACACCACCATTGGTTCATCTTTGGAAACATTTTAAAGATGAGAAATCATCTTTTTAACAAAGCTTTTAGAGTCTGTTTTGTTGGAAATACTGAGTGCAGAGATTTGCCTTTGATATGATTATACGGTCATTTGTGCTGAATCGATTAGTCTGTAATCGATTAGTCCAGATGAAAATTAGGAGCTTTCTTAATGATTGCTCTTTTAACGTCAATTATGAATTGTAGGTTAGACAAAAGAAGTCATTTGAATATGAAAGCTGACTGATAGACTTTCTTTTGTCCATCCATCCATCTTCTCCCGCTTATCCGTGGTCGGGTCGCGGGGGTAGCAGTTCCAGTAGAGAGCCCCAAACTTTCTTTTCCCTGGCCACATCAACCAGCTCTGACTGGGGGATCCCAAGGCGCTCCCAGGCCAGCGAAGAGATATAATCCCTCCACCTGGTCCTAGGTCTACCCCTTGGTCTCTTCCCAGCTGGACGTGCCTAGAACACCTCCCTAGGGAGGCGCCCAGGTGGCATCCTAACTAGGTGCCCAAACCATCTCAACTGCTTTCGACATTTTGTAAATGTTTTAATTTCATTTTTGATATATTTCTTAGACCAAACACTTCATTCAGTCTGTGTATGCAGATTCATCTTTAATGAGAATAATTGTTAGTTTTTGCTATTACTGCTTTTATGGATGTTATCACCGTCACTAAAGAAGGTTATTATCATCAAACAATGTTTAATTCATGAGTACAATATTTTCACCTTGATGACACCGAATGGTTCAGCCTGTAAGCTACAGGTGCATCATGGGACTCAAAAGCTTTGTTCTTGTTACATTTCAGAAGACAATATCTCAGCATGTATCAGATTCTAGTCTGTCAGTCTGACATGTGATATTACCCTGCAGGCTGACGTCTGAGTTACGGCCCGTCCACACACAGGCATGAAAAAAATCTTGAAAAATGTTGATGCTGGGCGTGTCTGAAGCTTGGCGAGTTCACGCGCCCAGGCCACCAACAACCAATCACATGAATCTCCCGCCCCCCCCCCGACATACAAAGCAATAGCAATGTTAAAACGAAGTAAACTGGATATAAAATCCCCAAACAGGCGAAAACATACCAGTTTCACCCACTGTCTCTGCCACCTCCCTCCATGCCTGGTTCCTCCGGTTTGTATCCCGGTAAATAGTTCTGGTCGTAAAGAACCGGGTGATTTGCTACCGTAATTTCTCGTTTGGAATATGAGGAAATGGCTCTCCCAGCTTGCACACGTTTTGATAGCTAGCACTGTTACTGGCGGGATTTGCATAAACGGGATTTGATTGGCTGATGCCAGCTTCGAAAGCATCGGGAGCATCAAAAGTTGAACATTGCTCAACTTTTTATGCTCACGATGCTTGCAAAGCCATGCTCCGCTCCCCACAAGGCAGTTCGGCGAAGATTAAAAATCTTCTACGTCACCCCATTCAAGTGTATGGGCGAAGCTTTGAAAGATTTTTGTCATGCCTGTGTCAGGGTTTCCGCTAGGATTTTTTCTCGCCGGTCAAATGTCCTGGCAGAATTTATTTTACCGGACACATTTGAAACTTACCGGTCATATTTCAATAATAATAAGAGTTGTGTAGCAGAGTTCCCGTTAGCAGGTTATTACCGGACTATGAGCAGATATGCTTCAGTTTAAAACTCAGTTCACGGGCTCATTTTTATATTGCTTCAGTTTATAATCGTAACAGATCGAAAAATTCAGATTCATTTTTCAATAAATGATTCCACAAACAACAAACAACATAATTATTACATTCAAACAAACTACTTGTAGTAGATAACGTACATTATTCCAAAGTTTACATACATTTGAATAATAACACGGGAGAAACGGATCCTCTCTTTTCCCCTCTCCCTCCCTCTCTCTCCTGACAGCCCGTCAGTTTCTCATGCAGCTCGCTAAACAGAGGGCGGGGCTTCAGGTGATTATGCAGAGCTGCGTGTCTCCGTCAGACTCAGCAGCTGATCTGATCTCTCTCGCGTCCGGTTACACTTCACTCGCGTTTATGTCCATATCGATCAGATCCAGCTCTCCTGATCGGCCTTCATAGAGAGCACCGATCAAACTATTAAGAGTGAATATCGGCCGATAATGACCGGCGGCCGATCGATCGGAGCCTCCCTAATTATTACCTGACATTTTGACCGGCAGGATTTGAATTTACCGGTTTTTAATAAATGTTACCAGCTAAAAACCGGTAATTACCGGCTAACGGAAACCCTGGCCTGTGTGTGCACGGGCCGTTAGGGATGCATATCGTTGACTTTTTTACGATACCGATACCACTGAACGATACCGATACTCAACCGATACATATCGTGATACTTTGAAAATGTATCATCCCACAATTACTCCCATGAAGCGCTTTACGATATAGTTAACATGTCAAATGAATATTAAATTCAATTGTGGGACTTCTTGGACCTTTTAGTACTGAACAAACAATGAAAGATACATAAAAAATATGAACAAAACCGATTATGGAATATCTTTTATAACACCCGCCATCAGGTGTGCCGCGTGAATAGCACATCTTGTCAATGCAAACAGACCGTTATAGCACCGTTATAATTAATGTTAAACCTGATTTCGGTAAGGTATACCGTAGCGACCAGTAACCGGTATTTCGGTAATACCGGATACCGGTATGCATCCCTAGTCTGAGTACATTAACAGTAATCCAGGAAACTTTGGTGTATCCTCTGTGGGTATTGTGTTTGCAGTCCCTCTGAAGAGTGCACATCTTCCTCTGTAAAATCTCATCTATCGAGATGTAACAAGTTCTGCTGTTTATAGATCAAATGGTCCCCCCGTGCGTTTGTTGATTATTCCCATAAAGCCTCTTCAGAGTAACTAGTAACATGCACTGCAACTCCTGATTCACCACAGTGGAAATCTCCTGAGCCAAACCGAGATGGTAAAGTGACTGATAATTAGCACAATCAGGCCTATAATACCACATCTCAGGCGAGACTAAAGTGGGTGTGAATTCTCGTGGGCGTCATTTTGGAGAGAATGCGTTGTTTTTTTCTATCATGGTCTTGCTTTCTTCCATCAATGAGCAATTTACAAGTGTGGCGGCAATTCTTAGCCACACTGGCATCTTGGGGGTTCGTTGGTCAACCACTTATACCGACTGAGATATCCCAACAGCTATTTGACAGATTTCCATTAACTCCTTTATAGATGGTCGTGATCATGAACCTTCACGAAGAGGATAATGACTTGTGGGTTTTCCCCTGACTTCCTCCAACACAAAGTTTAAATATGGGTGAAATATCTCAACCATTTGATTGTGTTTCATGAATATTGTTCCTGAAATTCATGGTTCCCCTCTTTGGTGATTCAATGTCTTGATATACTTTCCATCTGCTCAAATTCAGCTTAATGTTAGCTTTCATTGCAGTCATTGGGTGTTTCTCAATCGCAAGTAAAGCTGCTCCAGAGCTACTATTTCAAGCATACTACGTCATCGAGTGCCGCGAAGTACAGTTCCAATGTCCAGCATACTTGGAATTCTACCGATCCAGGCGTACTTCGTTTGGAGAAATGTAGAGGCTGCACATGTGTAGACTCTGCGGTCTTAAAATCCCCACAATGCTTTGCGCACGGACCAATTTCCCCAAATCTGTGGCGGAAAATGTAAGGCGGGGCCTCTCATATGACGCACACCTGCACCCTTGCTCGCCTGTTCCACGCTTCGTTTTCCGAATGCCAGGAAGTATTCTTGCCTCGCTTCTGAAGCAAGACGCTCGGAAGACATGTGCTACCAAGCAAGCGTACTCGCGATTGAGAAACACCCCCTGTCACCATTTTAGCATTAAGCTAAGTACAAGCTCAGAGAGCCACTAGCATGGCTGTAGACTCTGTTTTGAGTTGTTTTCCGCACTCATTCAGTGTTGTGGTCACTTGCTGTGAGCTTGACAGTACTGAAGTATGATGAAATGCACAGTCAGGGCTCTGCAAGAATCAGGATGAAGCAGAATATTGAAGTATTGTCTTGAAACTGTGGTGGAAGTTGTACATTTTCAGAAGCACATATATATCCCTGCAAACATCCCAGAGCAGCAAAAAAGCAGTCTTTAAATTCTCCCCGTACAACATCTCTGTCAGTTTGAGATGTCAATGCAGTGCAAAAAACGCCTGCGCTAGCTTGAGGTGTTTATTTCATTACAATCAAATAAACTTTGTTGCGGGATAAAGCGTTTAGATTGATAATAGTGCGAGTGTATTTATATCAGTGCAGTTATTATCCAGATGAAATTGAATATTTGGCAGAGTGATTGCAGATTCATTGCTCATTGTTGTTGCTTTTAATATGCTCAGCCTCAAAAGGATGCTGCGCCCGCAGGCTAAAGAGTCTGGCTGGCAGTTCAGATAGACGTTTGCTTACAGTCTTCCACACAACACACACTTCTTTCACAGAGGAAGGAAAAAGATTGGTGTGAGAGTTGACTTGGAAAAGTGAGAGGAAGTTTGTCAAATTGTCTGTGAAATCGCCGGCAGCATCTCACCAACTATACCGAACAAGTGAGTGTACTGAACCGCAACACACATGCAGAGCTGGAGAAGGGAAACAAATGCATGTGTTACTATTTCTTGTAAGTAAAAAACCCTGCGTACACCCTCAGGAAAATACCAAGTGCTTGTGTAAGTTGTTGTCCAAAAATATTTTGAGAAATCAAAGATATTCTGAATTATTTACTGATTTACATAAAACAAAAAAATGTGTGGGGCTTATAGTCTATTTATTCTCATCAATATTTTGTATCTGAAAGCTCGCACATGAGGCTTTTTAAAATCAGCTGTTAATGAGTTGTTTTCTAAAATGTATGCTCCAATTAAAGATAACGTGACATCAGATGGTAGCAAGAAGACCTGGAGCAAGGTTGTTTATCTGCAGAGCTGTTTTTTGACCTTCGATAACCTCGATGTCTGCGCTTAACAAGACCTATCTTGCTCCGAGTCATGCAGGTGTCTGAGGAGAATTTGTGTCATTTTTACGGAGATGGGAGATGCTTCAGTGAAGACGCCGCGCCCCCGAGCTGGGGTCAAGCTGAGCTGACATTCTGTCTCAGGATGTGGAGGGCAAAGGACATTTTGCGTGGGTGGTTCATCATTACGGATATTTACCGGCATGTTTTTGTGTAATTCTTGCATTTCTCCCTGTGGACTCATTGAGCTCAGACAATGTCAACAAGTGGATTTTGCTACTAGCATTAGAACAACATTTGCAGGTTAAAATGCCTCAAACATTATCTATTGACCTTGAGAAGGAAACTAAGCTATTAAGGTGTGGAATATAAACTGAAAAAGAAGATGTATTGACAATAACTCTGACATTGAAGTAACTTTCAGCTCATTAATTGGGTTTAATGCCACATTATAGCTTTTACACATTAACACATTTTATTAAATGTTTAAAGATGTAACAGGCAAACATCTCTGACAAACCCACTGTAGTCCACCTGCACATTGACAGCACCATACAATTCTATCTATACCTACCAAAAAGTAGTTATAGATAGATACAAAATGGAAAAGTAAGCAACTATTTGTCCAAGATTTAGAGCCTTAAAGCCTTAGAGCTTAATAAACATATATTTCTCTCATGAGTTGTAGAGAAAACATAACCGTAAGCAATCAATTTGAAAATCTCATGTGGGGCTCTTAGGAAAAGGCATTTCTCACTATTTGCTGAACTTTTTTGGACTTATGTATTAAACAACTTATTAAAAAACAGATTTATCGCACAATAGGAACTTTTTAGATTCACCACAGAGACTTATTGAAAGTTATGTGATCAGATTTTAGCTCCTGAATAAATCTGCATATGTATTGATAGCATTGAAGCAACTACTCTATAAGCCCTTAATGCTTGTTTAATTCTAACACCAATTAAGTTATATGAAGAGGGGTATATTGAGACAGTAATGTTCATAATTGATGCATTCATTAGCTCAGTTAATTACCTTGTATATATTAGAGAGTGATTATAGTATTTCAACACGAACACAGTGGATGATAAGGCAGCTAAAGTGCCTCTTTTTTATTGTCGTCTGTTTTGGAGCAACTAAAATGAAGGATGTGGCTCAGTCAGCGAAGCCAAATTCAGTGGGAGGCTTATGATGAGAAACAGAGGCAGGCAGTTATACAGAGTCGGGATGAGGGAGACTGTGACGGGGTGAATAGTAAAGAGCGCAGCACGGTCCCACGAGAGACCCGCATTATCATAGAAGACTCAGTGGGGAGCTGCTGCATCCCCAGGTGAGAGCAAAGACCTCCACAGAAAGCTGCTCTCGTGATTGTGTGTGTGTGTGTGTGTGTGTGTGTGTGTGTGTGTGTGTGTGTGTGTGTGTGTGTGTGTGTGTGTGTGTGTGTGTGTGTGTGTGTGTGTGTGTGTGTGTGTGTGTGTGTGTGTGTGTGTGTGTGTGTGTGTGTGTGTGTGTGTGTGTGTGTGTGTGTGTGTGTGTGTGTGTGTGTGTGTGTGTGTGTGTGTGTGTGTGTGTGTGCAAAACGAGAGCATCAAAAGAGGGAGACTTGCTGAAAATAGACAGATGCAGATACTCTGGGATGCAGGAGATGTTAGCAGAGAAGATGGAGGGGTGATGGGCTGGGTTGTAATTCAGCTATCATTTATCACCCCTTGCATATTTGATTAAATATTCACCAGGCTGTTAATTTAAATGTAATGCATTCTCTGGCTGGTGTCCATGTGATGCTTAAGCCGTATATTAATTACCAGATTTTTAAAGATAAGTGTTATCCAAGAAATAAAATGTAAATCATTACCTGATGAGATCTGAACCATAAGCCGATAGTTTAATCTTAATGCACCAGTGCCTCCACCATTTAATCCGGGTTTATTGGTCTGCAGTAGGAATAGGCATTCACTGAAGCATCTACCCCCAGCTGGCAAAGATGCATCATGGGAATGTAACAAGAGTGGAGCAGTCAAGTGAAAGAATTCAATGTATTGCAAATGATAACCATTACCCTCTAATGTCTGTGAGTTAAAATGCTATTTGAATACTCAGAAACAGTCACTTCCATTATAAATTACCGGCATGAATGAAGGCTTCAGAGAAAGAGACACGACTCACTGTTGTTGTGATTGTTGCTTGAGAATTAGGGGTTCACTGAAGGCAACACTAGCTCCTCTTAATTGGTTGAATTGTATTTGTCATTAGGGCGAGCTCAAAGAACAGTAATGCAATAAAAAGTTCTCTTGGCTCATGCTAATATACTGTAATGGAAGATATTGAAAACAAACCATCATCATCCTTATTGGATAGGCTTCTTCTAACAGCAGTTGTATAACTTTTAAAGTTGAAAATGCAAATATGTGTTGTGTCGTATGGTTTGTTTGAACTGATCCAACCATTTGTAATGTTCCTTTCCCTCACTCTTTAAAGCTATGCCATGTACATGTGGAGCTGTGTGGGCTTAGCATTTGTGAGGTCCCCATTATTTATTAGCATGAAGTTAAGAGCTCCCTCTTTCAGTGGAGGAGCCACTTTAGCATGCTCCAGAGGTTAGCGGTCATTAATGCTAATGAAACTGCTCTCACAGCTTGGACGCTCATCAAGACCATAATTACTGCACTATGAACAAAAGAAAAAATAGAAAAATCCCCAGCTTTGTGTCCTGAAAGTGTCCGGGTATCCAACAGCGTTGAGTGTGCGATGCGAGACTGACAGAGAATAGAGTGGCAGGATCTAATTGGTCCCTTTCATGATATCTCCATTTCATCCATTAATTAGCGATGTTAAGTAAAATCACAGTCTTAAATCTGAATCACCAGCGTTGGTAGGAGAGGCAATCATCTGCTTAATTGTATCCTTTGCTCATCGGGTAATTTTGTTCTGTCACATCAATCTAATTTGCCTTATTGAAAATGTAGGAGCCAGTAGAAACCTGGATGGTGGCGATGTAGAAAAGTCTGCCCAGTGACAAAGAGGCCTCTTTATTAGCAGAACATCGCGACATTAGCTTCTGAGCAGGACACACCACTGGGCAACAGTCGACTCAGCTCCTTGGCACTCAGCAGCATGTCCACGCCAATCAGGCGTGTGTCCCAGGAAAATCTGGGCCGAGTCTGACGGCTATCTTTGCCACGTCTGTTGAATTATCATCAACAGAGAAACACTGCATGACGCTGGTGATGCAGAACACCTACAATGTACTCAACGACTCATTATACTCTTTAATTATGATTTATTTTCTGCTCTGGCTCCACCTGCACAACAATTACATTATGTAGAACAATTAATATGCAAATATTTCTTGTAGTATCATGCATATTTAAAAAAAAAAGTGAAGCATTGTTAAAGCAGTATCCAGTTGTCTGTGTAGTTTGAGCATTTTTTGTTTCAGCGATCTCCTTTTTGAAAATGTCACACCTGGATCGTTTGAAATATACGTGGTTGGATTTTATTTCTAGTACTCAACTTTTTGAAGCACTGTCATAGGTGGGATTACTTATGGGATCAATGTGCCAAACGCTTTGCGATGAACTAAATAAATGACCAAAGCAAACTAAAGACTGCTTTTGAATGTCGGTTTTTTTCAAAGGTAATCTTATATTAAGTTAATAAATGCTGATCATAGTACTGAAGTATGCAGAATGCATTTACAGATATACCTTTGAACAGTGCTCTAAAAGCAGTTTGATTTATTCAGTTTTTATTTAATGAAGAAAAGCTCAAATTAAATATCTACTTTAAAAACAATCGTGTGGTTGTTCCAACGTATTACTTACTCATGATAAATGCATGGAACAAGACCTCTCTAGCAGATCTCAGTCAAGTTGTTCGGTTTGCGTCAGAGTTTGATTGACAGGTTTCACACCGCTCCAAAGGATCTTAACTATCCTGGCAGACACACGTATGAAGTGAGGAAGATATACAGTCAGATCCCTATTTGAATTTAAAACAGACTTCCTTTCCCTTGGCATCGCAGTCCCTTGTTTGTGCAAGTAAGAGTTTGTTTTTACTTGAAAGCGGCAACACTGCAATGCAGATGTGTTCTTGCTCTAAAGGAATCATCTTTGAGAAAGTGTTTTGTTCACCTTCTCCTGTGGCAGGCTGAGAAATGAAGGTTGACAGACTAACTGGAGGAGAAGTTTCATCTTGGTGGCGAGAGTTTCTGTGTTTACTCTCCTCATTAAGTCCTCAATGTGAAGAGAGTAAAAACAGGTGTTATTCACTATACCTGATTTCTTTGTCATGCTTTAACATGCCTAGCAGCAGCACACTCAAATTAAACTCTGTGCTGCAGCATTTAATGTCTTAGTAGGAATATATTACTTTGACAAATACTTTTTTAGAGTTTTATGTGGTTTTAGGAAACACTTCTTCTGATTAATGTATCATTAGTGTAATAGGATTTGCAGTTGGAGGCTATAAGAGAAGCCAAAAACTGCATCAAACAGAATTAAAGTGAGATGACACCACCAGTCACATTCGGACTTAAGTCGGAGAAATGGTCAAGGAGCAGCACAATGAAAGAAGCTGAATAATTCATGTTGCATTTATCATAATTATCTTTGATCTTTTCTACATTGATTTATTTTAATCATAAATATCCCTTTGTGCTTTCAGCAAGATGACATTTAGCAATTAATTTAATGAGTTACGGTTTTCCTTTTTGTCATTACATTATAAGAGTTATGAGATGAAAATTATGGAGCAGTATATATTTCAGTTTCCCAAATGGGCCAATAAGCTTTAAAATGTTGTATTTTGGTTATAAATGTGGTTAGGACAATGAAAAGAAACAATGCAATTGACTTGCAATTGACAAATTAAAGATTTAAGATGGAAAAAAGCTATTACACTCCAACCCGTTAAACAGCGAGCCTAAATCAGAGGCAAATCCAATCTGTTGTGCAGTTGTTCAATTCACCCTCTGTGCAGTTAAAATGAATTTATATTTATTCATATGTAAACCGCCTCATATGTAAACCGCCTCTCTTGACATCGTTTTTATTCTTCTGTCTTGATACCTTCCTTATGATGCGGGGATTGAATCAATTTATATCCGTTTAAGGTGAAGTTGTATTGTTTTTGTGCTTATTCTGCGCCCCGGGGCTTGCTTTTTTGTGGTTGAGTTAATGGAGATGCATAGAACAGTTGCCCCATTTGCACGGAAACAATGTATTAGCTGTTCCTGAAAAATACATAAAATGTAAAAGGCAAAAATCAACAAAACCCAGAAAGTGTCCCTGTAGGCTTGTTGTATATCTAAACACATTGTATTAGATGTTCACTGCATTGGAATGAATGGAAGTCTTATTCAAAGCCTTCTGAGTGATTTTATTGGGCTTGTACTGGGGAGTCAAAGCCTGATTGGGAAAACCTTTGTCAGCATTACTTGTCCTGCCTCACTGTACCTGCCGCCTGTCTTGCTGAGTGCCACTATCCCTGGTGATACATAGACCCTCTGCTCCTAATCACTGCCATCGTATTGCCATTACTGAATGGGCCAGTCATTTCAGGGCTGGCAAGACAGCTCAGCTCGCTGCCCTGCCAGAGGCATCAGTGCTTTGTCTCCAGAAATGTCAGCAGTGTGCTGACTTGAGGGATGGAGCCAGCACCTTGGTTGTACAACAGCGCTGCTTTTAGTACTGGATTTATAGAGTTACATAAAACATGACAACGTGGACGCACGTAAAGTAATACTTTTCCTTTTTGGTGGAGAATCTATTCGTATTCATAATCACGCCAAGATTTATATGAGAAGATTAATATCACTTTCATGCTTGTACATTAAATATCAAGCTGGAGCTAGCGCCTTGTTAGCTTAGCTTAGCATAAGGCTACACGCAAGGGGAAACAAATCCATCTACCGTCACCTCTAAAACCCACTATTTAACACTTAATTTCTCGTTTGTTTTGTTCAGTAAAAAACATATGTAAAAAGTGACGGTCTTTAAGTCATGCTAAGCTGTGCTAGCTCCTTGTTAGCTTAGCTTAGCTTAGCATGAGGCTGGAAACAAGAGGTGCATGGCTCTGTGCAAAGAAAACAAATTCCCCTGCCGTCACCTCTAAAACTCACTATATAACACTTTGTTTCTCTTTTGTTTAATCCATTAAAAACGTGTACAAGTGATGGCCTTCATGCTTTGCCAAGCTAACAGATACATTAACATATTTCATCCCATATTCCTTAAAAGTGTACACTTTTTCAAAATGTATTTTTGCCAAGAGGGTGGGATGTGAAGAAATCTAGTAACATTGTGTTGACAACATCTTATGAATATTGAGCCATATAACAATACAATAAGTATAAACACATATATTATTTGGAGTCAAATGCTACCTTTGCATGGATGCCAGTGACTCCCCACAGGATATCTCACCTATTCATCAGAGTTGAGCTAATTGCCCTCTTTGGCAACCAATTAAAACATGTTCTTATCATCCACATTTGAGATAGCAATTTCCCTCGCAATAGGTCTCCAAGTCAAGGAGTACCAGACTGCTTCCACCTTCACCTAGCACAAGAGGTAATAATTATGGTGACATATTTAGACACATGCAGTCATAAGCCACCATAGTTACAACATTCTGCCAATGTTTTGGGAAGTCTGAGGTGAATTTAAGTGCGCTCAATAGATTATTCTCAGTATAGATATATATCTGTATCTACACCATTGGGAAAAACATGAGGGCATTTTATAGTATAATTAAAATCTGCTACCTGTTACCATCCACTACTGTATGTGAATTTGTGAACATTTGAAACGGGTTCAGAGGCGTTAGAATAAGTTCCTCTTGAGCCAGTGTACTAACTCTCCTTCAATCGATACTGCCCTGCAGTTGTAAGAGACACCTCAGACAAAAAAAAGGTTTTGAGGAAACTAAACTTTGGGAAACATGATTACAGGGCTTTGACTCTCTGACCTGACTTTTGGAGACTGACCTGGCTCTTATGGTGTCTTTCGAGAGGGATTCTCCATTTCAACGGGTGTACAAAGAGAAGATTGGGAGCTAAAGAGAGAGCAACTTATTCCTGCAGTCGCTTCACAGCCACATGACATCTCACAGAGTCCTCTCCTCTCTAACTCCTCCAATTGAAGTAAAACCTTGGGTCATATTAAACAAAAGTGAATCAAACTGGAGCGATTGTAAGTGAGGAATAACTTTGATAATATAGATCTATATTTCGGGCCATCCCTCTGAAATATACTGGAATTTGCGATAGCATCGATAGTGCTGATGCATTCACTTTGACGCTGTGATGTTGGTAATAAATGCTAATGCTGAACTTGCACTACTTTGTTTGGCATCTTTTTATTCAATTACATTTAGCTGATGCTTTTATCCAAAGCATTTACAATAAGTGCAATAAACCACAAACTCATATTAACTTTTGATAGTGCTGATGCATTATTTTCAAATGAGATGATGAACCCTTTAAGTACAACACTTTTTTGATTAGGTTTGGTTGGTCTTGTTGGCTGGCCAGGTTATAAGGGAAACAGGTGGGTTTTCAGTCTGTCAATGAGGAGTCATCATTATTGTATGATACTGTCACAGACTTATGAAGAAACAACACGTTCCTAAAGAAGGATAATGAAGTTAGTCTGTTTTGTAGTAAGTTGTGTCACGTCATCTAGCTGCAGAACTGCCTTTGTAAAATAAGACCAATATATATTTTAAACACATTCTTTAATAGTGTCCGTAGGGTTTTCTGATGACACATTTGTTTATTTCGATAACATGGTTCTATACTTTGGGTCAATCACACATACACAGTTTCTGGAAGTCATAAGGTGATGTCATAGGATGTCAAGGTAAGGTCATAAGAGATGCACCAAATGCATCCTTTACATAAAATGAGTGAATGACAATGGCTGTAGCTAATAAGACGATAAGAGAATTCTTATCTTTATAAAATATGATTGTGGTTGTTTCCTCCCTGCAATGTCGTTTGCTGCCTCTCAGTAAAGTACACAGTATGTATTTGGTATTGTGTGGCATTACTACGAATAATGGACGCATTTGTACAATACACATGCTAGTACAAAAGATGTTCCTAAATATAAGTCTGGTGTTGCTGTGTAAATGTTTTTTTTTTTCAATCAGAACTTTAAAGGTTGGTAATCTTTTCCAGACTTTTTCCAAGCAGCCATTAAGCCGCTTATTAATCAGAACAACACCATGCACACGCATTTATTCTAAGAGTGATGTTTTTGTTTCTGTTTTCTAGAGGTGTAATCAAAAGTGCAATCCACCACTTGCCCCCTCTGATTCTTGTGGATATAAGTCTGAAAGATTTGATGTTTATTGTTCCTGTAAATGACCCAGGATCTATTTGTGTGGTACAAATACAAAACATTTCTCTGGAAACATTTTTTTATCGTACACATGACTCATAGAAACTTCACAGCTCACATTGAGTAGTATGGTATTTATTGAATTAACTGCCCAACGGGTCTCAAAGGACCGAGTATCCCAGCTATTAAATACATTTTCTCCCTTAAAAATAGTGTATTATTATGTTCTGTTAACCCCACTGTCCTTGGTATGATACGACTTTTGACAATATGATCTCTCTCTCTTGGTTCTGCAGAACGGCGAGGCATCACTCTTTGAGGTGAACATCCGTTACGTTGGCGGCTTGCTGTCGGCCTACTACCTGACAGGAGAGGAGGTAAGATTAATAGACGTCTGTTCTCCCTCTTCTCTGCTGAGATCTGCTGCTCCATTCATCCCCACCCAGCCTTGTAGTTTGAAAGATGAACAGGCTCAGTGACTTCCTGTGCGTGCAGAGTAGCGTCACCATAAAATTATCTCTTACAAAAGTTCACGTTGCAGGTTTATCCAACCGTAACAATATATTTTGCCTATCAAATTACATACAGTTCATTGTTTGGCCCTTTAATTATTTTCAGTGGGAAATTAGTGTTTTAATGTGCTCATGCGTTCCAGGTTGTTTTGTTTGCTGCAGGAAACGATAAACAAGACCCTGTTTTGACAAGCCTATAGGTTGTTGAGTATGTAAGATATCATATTAATACATTCTGATGCCATTATCTTATGCAGTGCCACACACTTGAATAACATTTCACATTTTAACAGATTTTGTTTTGGCCAGTTTTCAGTCGCCATAACATTTCTAGTTGTATGCAAATGTTAACAGGGAGAATACACTCTGCTGCTTAAATCTATTCACTGTTTCTGGGTTTGTTTTAAGCCACGATGTGCTCCTAACTGCAACAACAAAGCTCGATAAAATACTCAAATATGCAGATGATTGAAACAAATATATCGTGTTTTGTTTTTCAGTGTGGCCGAAAAATTGAAATGTGCAACAAAAAACTAACCAGATCAAAGTGTTACAAAATGAAACCACGTTGTTATAGATTGGGCGTTTCAGCCTTATTCGGTTTTATTTGCAGCATCTCATAATAGTTCAAATATATATTTGTTATGTTAACTCAAA